>NW_027185771.1:32476447-32551351 GCF_028583685.1 Petaurus breviceps papuanus
TCTCTCTCTCTCTCTCTCTCTCTCTCTCTCTCTCTCTCTCTCTCTTCCCAGAAGTTCTTCTGGCCTCTCTCAGCTTAAGCCTTTCCCTATGCATGGCACCAGCTCCTCCCAGTTCAGCTCTTTCTCGAAACATCAACAATTCCATCCCATTACCATTACACTTCTAGATCTGATGTTTTTTTCAGTGTTCTATCCTGCCTTTCACCCTTTAAGCCAGTCAAGAAAAGACATCCTCAAATCTACCCTCTTCCATTTCTGTAGAATTCAAGTAATATTTTTCTGGAGATAAAATAACATTGATTTCATGATTGGTCAGTGTTTTTTTATGTTACTGCTTCATAAAACAAAGAAAAATTATGTTAAAGTATTTATCATGCAGGTCAGAAGTTCTCTGTCACTGGAGACATTTAAACAGAGCCTAGGCAGCTAGGCATCTATTTATTGGAATTCTGTAGAGAAAAGTCATGCTTCTAATCTGAGTTAGACTAGGTAACCTTTGAGTTTTCTTCTAAATCTGAAACTGTGTTCCTACCATAGCACACTTTTTTTTTGCCTTTTGGAGGGCAATTGGGGTTAAGTAACTTGCCCAAGGTTACACGACACGGCTAGTTTGTGTGTGTGTGTGTGTGTGTGTGTGTGTGTGTGTGTGTGTGTGTGTGTGTGTGTATGTGTTAAGTGTCTGAGGCCGGAACCAAACTCAGGTCCTCCTGTCTCTGGGGCTGTTGCTTTACTCACTGTGCCACCTAGCCACCCGATAACATGCTTCTTAGCTATCCTCAGATTCTATGTATTGTTTAGGTCATCACTAGTTCAATATCATGGCTCTGTGCCTCCACCCTCTCAATGCTGGAACATACCAGATGGCACATGAATTTAGAGCAAAAAGGCATTTAATGAAACAGAGTATCAAGGTAAATAGCAAAGAATGCACCCAGATCAAATGTCTCTAGGGGTGTACTAGGTAAACCTCCCATGTTAATCTTTTTGCTTCCCCAGCTCAGTAGGAATAGGTCAATTGGATCACTCATGACACTGATATTGAGGATTAGAGACAAAAAGCTTATCTGCAAAATCCCTTCTCTTTCAATCTCAGTAAAGCAGTGTAGAGAATGCTGATTTCTCATTGATCAGATGAATCTTGCCACAGTTCTTGCAGCCATTATCAGGGTCCAGATGGCGTGCTTGGATTTCAGGATATCATCATTCATGTGATGTCCATATTTCTCTCCATAGCTATGCCTCCTCATCACTGCCAATCACATTAGTTTCTTTCACAAGACCCTTACAGTAGACCTTTTTGTTTTGTTTTGTTTTGTTTTTTAACACTTCATGTTCACAAACACCATCACTCAATTCAAGTGTCTGATAAGCAATGTCTCCATGTGGCAGCTTTCCAGGAAGTGTAATCTAGAAAATTTCTCCCAGTGGCATAGTTCTCTTGACTCCTGGGATTGTGGGGTTTTTTTTAGCACCTAGTAAGCACATAACCACTGAAGAAGGAAATGGAAAACCACTCTAGTATCTTACCCAAGAAACCCCATGGACAATTACTGGTGTGCTATGGTCCACGGAGTAATGAAGAATCAGACAAGAACGAATAACTGAACAACCACAAAGCAGTTAACAGAACCCTCTGTGCTGATGTGTGGATATTGGACTCAGAAAACACCTGATTCATATCCCATCTAACACTTAGCAGCTGTCACTCTATCTCTCAAACTTCACTCAGTTTTCCTGATTTCATTTGTTTAGGTGCTTCCCCCATTAATGTACATCAAAAACCCTTTATGACATAGATAACCAGAGCATGCTGCTCCAACAGAAAAATGTGTTTCCTTAGCAGCTAACCTGATAATAAACTTTTCTACAGCAAACTAAGGTGATTCCTTCCTGGCAGATACACAGTTCATTACTGGGCCTGAACCTGATGCCTTCCTATCTAAGCAGGACCTGTCAGAGCTTGTCGTCTCCCTGTCCTGTCCTTTAAGAGCCTAGTTTGAACTCTAAGCCATGATGAGGCATTGGAAGAGGATTTTGGGAGAGGTTAACACTGATAAGATGTCAAAATGGTCTCCTGTCAATATTCTGTTTTCTTACCTATCAATAACTTTGGAGAGGCAGCTTGGTGTAGTGCAAAGAATAATGGACTGAAAGCTTGTGTGATCCTCTGCAAATCATGTCTTTATAAGACAATGAGGTCTGGAAGAGCTATTTTACTCTCATAACTACTTTCTCATTATTTCCCTTAAGATTCTAGACATTTTCCCTCTCTAAATGAATTTTATCACTTTGTCTACTTCTATAAAGGAAGTACTCTGTAGTTCAATTGGTTTTGTACCATCTTTGAGTTAATTTGGCCTAGGTGTCCTTTAAAATCCCAAGGCAGCCTCCTTCAAGAAGCGTTCCTTTGACCTTCCTCTTCAGCAAGGGCTTTCCTCCTCAGAGGCCATAGGAGGTCATGGTAGCTTTTCCAGCTTAGCAGGACCTGCCAGAACTTGTGTTGCCCTGGCATAACCTTTGAGAGACTAGGGAGAAAACAGTGAGTTAGGATTAATCCTTGGAGGAGGCCTTGGAGTAGTGGAGGAAGATTCTGATAACATATTAGAAGAGTTTTCTGTTTGCCTTTTGTTTTCTTTCCTATCAGTAACCTTCAAGAAGCAGTATGACATCTTCATAGAGGAGATGACATTTAAACTGGGTCTTGAAGGAAGGAAAGGAGTTCAACAGATAAGGGTGACAGATGAGAAAGGTATGGAAGATGAACAGGGCAGAATAATAATGGAAGATGGAGAATAATCTAGTTTGATAGAAATGGAGGAAGGATGATGGGGTATAGTTTAAGATAAATCTGGTTGAAGCCAGATTATAGAGTACATAAAAGCAGAGTGACTTTGGATAAATCCCCTCGTGTCCTTTGGATTTCAATGACCTTATCTGTAAAATGAGGGGATTGGATTAAATAGTCTCTAAGGTTCCTTTCAACTTCAAATCATATGACGCTCTGACCTTGGTACTATCATAACTTTAAAAAAAGAGTCTCAATAGTTAAATGTCCTCATTTGCAGGAACATATCTGACTATAGGCATTTCATTCATCATATATGAGTACTCTCAACTGAAAGGGAAATTTTTCCCAGCTGAAAATGGTCTTTTCAAAGGCATACAAAGGATACATTTGTTTGAGTAGCTGTGGGGCAGAACCAGCTGCCATAATTTATTTGACGTTCTATTCAGCGTCCCCTAAGTGAGCTGGATTTTCCCAGACTCTTACCATCATTAACAATGGGATTTGATTTTTGAGAATGGTATAAACGTCTTCAAAAGAAATCCTTTTTGTTAACAAAATATTCTTTAGATATAGAGCTTGTAAGTTGAAGCAAAGAGGGAAGGACCTTAGTGGTCACTGAAAACAACTTTCTTATCTTACAGAGAAGAAACTGAGGTCTGCAGTGGAGTTACTTGTTTTAAAAAACTAATAAAAGAGCAGAGCTATGATTGGAACTCAAGTACTTTGGCTCCTAATTCATGCCCTTTCTACTACCTCATATTTTTTCCCCTTTTGAAGAGACATGAAAACAAATTACTTCCTAGGGCAGGACACAGGATATAGTCTTGACTGTCACTTGCAGCATGAGGTTGGACAGGTACCATTGATTCTTTGGCCATAGTTTCCCAAAGCAAAGGCCTACGGGAAGGAGGTGGTGCTATGGAGTGGAAAGAATCCTGCATTAACAATGAAGAGATCTGGGTTTGAATTCTGGCTCAACAACTTGCTAGATATGTGACCAAAGGCAAGTCAGTTCCCCTCTCTAGGCCTTAGGCACCTAACCTATAAAATGAGGGTATAGGGCCCAATGTTCTTTAAGGTCCTTTCCAGTTCTAACATTTCATATTCTCTCTTCCAAGGTGCCTCCCAAATCAGACCTGCTGTATAGTCTGCTCTAAGGTCCCTTACCACTCTACCGTTCTGAGTCTATGAATCTCTGATTTTTAGAGTGATGGGAACATAATCTGAATTTTTTTCTTTTCCCCTTTGTTGGGGGTTTGGTTTGGAGAAGAATGAAAATAAATTATTCTGTATGGAACGTGGATTGAGCATCTAAAGCTTCCCAACAAATCAAGAGACTCCCTGATTGGCTAAGTTCAGATGGGTATATTGCAAATTGGTGGTGGTAGTCAGATGTCATGGGGGAAGTAGGTCTTGTAAGGGGGAGTCCTTGTAAGTAAATTTTTCCTGTTATCATCTCAATATGACCATTTAAGTGTTTTCCCCTTTAAATATGACCATTTAAGTGTTTTCCCCTTTAAGCCTAAGTAGAACAAGTCTAATCCCTATCTCTCCCTTTCCCCTTTCTTCAATAAGCCTTATCTTTTTCAGGAAAACACCTACTAATTCTTTCAATTAGTTCTTGTGTGTCATAGTTTTGAATTCTTTTCCCATTCTAGTTGTCTTCGTTGGACATAGTCTCCATGTTCTTTCTTGGATGTGATACTTAGAACAGAGATGGTTTATTAGGGTGTGGCTGCTGAGCATGCTAACTCTTCTTGAAGTCACAGGTGAGAGTTGAGTGCCAGGTGAACACCAAAGGTAAAGGAGCATCCCTGAAAAGGGCTCAGCAAGTTCTCACATGAGAGGTGATAGTCCTTTTTGAATAACCAATATACCCCAGTAAACCGTCTTCACAGACAGGCTAAACAGGTTGAGGGTAACGGATGGGCCTCAAAACCATTAGTGAGTTGGGGGGGGCACCCCAAGCATCTCCTGGTGAAGTGGGCGAATGAGAACAATTTGTTCCAACAGTCATGAAGGTAGCTGAAATAGGTATTATAGAGTGTTTAGAGCTTGGTCAGACATTGAAGACACCATTTCAGTTGTCTTGACTTTTTGTTTTGCCACTGGATTTCAATGACTTTGGAAGAGAGAGTGGGGCTGATGACTTTGTGCAACTCTGCCTCACCTAAATACAATTCACACGAATCAAGACATCATCCCTTGATGTCACTGGTTTTGAAAATTAAGGAAAACCAATAAAACTTAGAACAGAACACAGTATTCCAGATGATATCTAAGTATTACCTCCCTTCATTCAGAATAGTATGCCTTTCTTAATGCAGCTCAGGATTGCATTAGCTTTTTTTTGGCTGTTATGACCTACTCATGTTGAGTTTGTGGTCTACTAAGGTTCCTGGATCTTTTTCACATGTTGTATAGCTATGACTCTCTTACTCTGTGTTCTGAATCCCTGCACAACTTGCTGTGGGCTCTGTAGGAAACTGAGGTTGGTATAGGTTGAATCAGGAGCCAATGAGAAAGTCAGGAAAGACCAGTCAGTTTGATCTTTCATCATGAGATCCAGTATGAGGTAAGCTGATGAAAAAGGCTCAGAGATTATCTGAGACACAGCAGACCTGTATGGAATGATTTATATCCTGATGCTCAGATGCTGTGGGACAGAAACTCGGTGCTTGCCTTTGTTTCTTATGGGTGCTTGTAATGGTAATAGAAAATTGAAGATCTTCCCTGCCCCTTAATAAGCCTAAATTGAACTTGAGGACCTTTCCTGATTTGAAAATATACTCTGCACCCTAATAGGTTGCATGTGCTCACATGGATCCTGTGTTGGGAAGCTTGTTTTTTAGGGAGCCACAACTTTTGTTACTTTGTAGTCAAGTGGGTCAGGAGGGTTGTGATGTTCTCTGACCCTGAAGAAGGCTATGTATACCTCTGAGGCAAGCTTTTGCTTTGGGGATCCTTTTAGGAAGAGTTGTATGACTTAGCCAGATGAGACTCTGGGCAGCCATTGAGCCCTCTGGCTTTGAAAACCCAGATGCTGGTGCTTTTCTCTCTGGTGACAAACTAGGTATGGATGTAATAATGGTCAGACAGCTAGAAGCCATGTCTGTTGATCTGCTGAATTGTGTTATTTTCTCTGTCTGTATTTTTGTCTGCTTGTAACTTCTGTTTGGTATTATCTGAAGTTCAGGGTGCTGAATTTTCCCCCTGAACTAGGT
The DNA here is from genome assembly GCF_028583685.1 of Petaurus breviceps papuanus. NCBI lineage: Eukaryota > Metazoa > Chordata > Mammalia > Diprotodontia > Petauridae > Petaurus > Petaurus breviceps. The sequence goes on from NW_027185771.1 coordinate 32,482,460, forward strand.
AAATGATATATGTTTGATTAAAGTAAGATTGTTAACCCTTTTTGAGTTGTTTTCCTTTAGAAAAGCAGATCAAAGAACCTGTGCTAGCAGCCATCCTGGGTATGCTAGGGTACTTGCTGCTACAGTGTTCTATTATTTTTTATTTCTTAAAAGTGAATAGTCTGAATTAATCTTTTTAAGTATTGACTGATTTGATCTCCTTGCTGTCCAAGGAACTCTCAAAATTTTTCTCTAGAACCACAATTTGAAAGCTTCAATCCTGTGGTACTTAGTTTTTTTTTCCATTTTATCAGTATTTCTTATAGTCCAACTCTCACATTGATATTGGAAAAACCATAGCTTTGAGTATACAAGCATTTGTTGGCAAGGTGGTGTTTCTGCTTTTTAGTATGCTGTCCAGATTCCTTTCAAGAAGCAAGTGTCTTTTAATTTCATGACTGTAGTTGCCATCTGCAATGATCTTTGAGCCCAAGAATATAAAATCTGACACTGCTTCCCTTTCTCCTTCCTCTATTTGCCAGAAGTTATGAGATCAATTGCCAAGATCTCAGTTTTATGTTAATCTTCAATCCAGTTTTTACACTTTCCTCTTTCACCCACATCAAGAGGCTTCTTAATTCTTCACTTTCTACCATCAGAGTGGTATAATCTGCATATCTGAGATTGTTGGTATTTCTCCTGGAAATCTTAATTCCAACTTTTAATTCATCCAGTTTGGTATTTCCCATGATGTACCCCTTCATATAAGTTAAATAAATAAGGTGACAATATGCAGCCTTGTACTTTTTCCCCCAATCTTAAACCAATTAGTTATAACATGTTCAGTTCTAACTGTTGCTTCTTGGCCTACATACATGTTCCTCAGGAGACAAGTAAGATAATCTGCTATTCCCATCTCTTTGAGGACTTGCCACAATTTGTTGTGATCCACATAGTCAAAGCCTTTAGTGTAGTCAATGGAGCAGAAGTTTTTCTGGAACTCCCTTGCTTTCTCTACAATCCAACAAATGTTAGCACTTTGGTTTCTAGTTCTTCATCTTCAAAAACCAGCCTGATCATTTGGTAATTCTCAGTTCACATATTGCTGAAGTCTAACTTGTAGAATATTTTGTTTCTTTTCTTTTTTTTTTTTGGAGGGAACTTGGGGTTAAGTGACTTGCTCAAGGTCACACAGCTAGTTTTTGTGTTAAGTGTCTGAAGCCGGATTTGAACTCAGGTCCTCCTGACTCCAGTGCTGGTGCTCCTTTCACTGCACCACCTAGCTGCCCCTTAACTTGTAGAATCTTAAGCATAACCTTTGCTGGTGTGTGAAATGAGCACAATTGTTCAGTTATTTGAACATTCTTTGGCATTACCCTTCTTTAGGATTGGGACATAACCTGATCTTTTCCAACCCAGTGGCCACTGCTGAATTTCCCAAATTTGTTGGCATATTGAGAATAGCACTTTGAGAGCATCATCTTTTAGGATTTTAAATAACTCAGTTGGAATTCTGTCACCTTCACTAGTCTTATTGTTAGCAATGCTTCCTTAGGCTTACTCAGCTTCATTCTCCAGGATGTCTGGCTCTAGATCAGTAACCACACCATTGTGGTTATCAGTGATGTTAAGACCTTTTTTTCTTTAGTTCTTCTGTAACAGTGCTTCTATGTTATAGCCCCTACTTAGCAAGAATAAATAGTAAAAATAGTGATCTATCAAAGGTTACTTACTCCTCTATTTCCCTTCCTTGCTCCCTCTGGGCATTATCATCCAGGAAGGGGATCTTCCTTAGCCCATCCCTGTCCTCCTCATCCTCATCCTTTCTAGAAGCAGCCTCAGAAGTTTGCTCAAAATACAGTTTTGGATGCTTGCTTCTCCTGAAGCAAAGATTCCTAGTTATGATTCAGACCCCCCAATATATCTTCCAGCTTTGTAATTTCTGTGATTATATGATTTTTCATCTTGAAATCCTTTAATATTAAGTGGTACCCCATATGCTAGAGTAGGAGACAATTAGAAAAGTTAGGCTAGGATTCAATAATTTCAACAAACATTTATTAAGTGATTATTTGTATAGATTCCTATGTTCTGCACTACGGAAGATAAAAAGTTCAGATTAGACACAGTTTTTTCCTTCAAAGAGTTTGCAGCTTAGTAGAAAGATAAGACATAAGCATGCAAGGGCAGCCAGGTAGCACAGCAAGTAAGAGCACCGGCTCCAGTGTCAGGGTGACCTGGGAATCAAATCCTGGGCTCAGACACTTAGCACCCACCCAGAAACATCTGCCCGTGTAACCTGGAGCAAGTTACTTAACCCCAATTGCTTAGGGGTGGCCAGGTGGCTCAGCAAGTAAGAGCACCGGCTCCAGGGTCGGGATGACCTGGGGATCAAATCTGGGCTCAGATACTTAGTACCACACCCAGAAATAACTAGCTGTATAACCTTGAGCAAGTTACTTAACCCCGATTGCTTAAAAAAAAAAAAAAGACATAAACATGCAGAATCATACTTGGGAAAGGTTGAAAAAGGTTTTGCCCTGGGGTGCTAACATCTGGGGGGAAGGGAGTTGTTTGTCCTTAGGAGGCGGATGGTGCTGCTTCCTCTTTGAGGCAAGTGCCCTCCTTAGGCTTCACAGTCTAGTACCTACTTATAACACTGTGAAGTACCTGCCTACCCACCAGGGTCACTGTGTCAACACCTTCTCAAAACATGCCTTCCCCCCCCCCCCTCCGCCGAGTCCCGGAGATCGGAAATCCTAGTGGGAATGAGGGTCTTTTCCCCTCCAGTTAAGATACCCAGTAATACGTGACAAGTGTAATTCCCAGCTCTCACCTGACACATAGCAATTACTTAGTAAGACTTATTGACTTGGAGTGACATTTTTTAATTATTAAAAGGGGTTTTTATTTTATGAAGTCATATGGTTTAATAAGTAAGGGCCGAACTGGCTTCTGCTTGGGAAATTCCTGCTACGCTGGATGTATTACAAATTCTTCATTACTATCTATTTCCAGGACCCTACTGTCAACATGTATTATTTCTTCCCTGTAGCCTAATAGCCCCAGTTGGGGGTGATGCATACAGGTGAAGGAACTGTTCTAGGCAGTAAATGCCCTAAGAGGCCATCATTTGTTATTGTCTCTGTGTGTCACAAACCTAAAGCCAACACCATTTCCTAGACATCTCATTTCCCTTCTGGTTGCACTCCTTTGGTTCTTCTCTGACTACTAGCTCTATCATGCCCCAGGAAGCTCATTATTGAGTTAACCTCATCATCCTGTAAGATCTCATCAGCCTTGGGACTCCACCTTATCACTGCTGTCATTATCTCTGACTGGAGGGTGGGGTCATAAGCACTAGATCTCCATTTAAGGACTGAGCTCCTTATTTCTCACCTGACTATACTACTTTGGGATTTCTCTGACTTCTCCACCATGCCCCTGCATTAGTATTTTCTCCTCTTTATGTCCTGTTTTAGTTTCCTTTAGTGTGTTGTATTCCTCCATTAGGTTGTAAGCTCTTTGAGAGTAAGGACTTTCATTCTTTTTTTGTATCTGTATCCCTACTATCCCTAGTACTATGTACTACTATATGCCTGGCACATAGTAGGTGCTTAATAAGTGTTATTGACTATTATTGTATTTATTGTTTTCTTTGCTCTGCTTACTTTGCTTTGCATCAGTTCATATAGATCTTTCCATGCTTCTCTGTATCCATCACATATATCATTTCTTACAGCATAGTAATATTCCATTACCTTCATGTACCATGATTTGTTTATTCATTCCCCAATTGAAGGGGATCTATACCATTTACAAATTTTGTGATCACAAAAAGTGCTGCTATAAATATTTTGGCATATATGGGAATGTTTTTCTAATCTATGATGTCCCTGAGGTATACGATCAGTAACGGAATCTCTGGTTCAAAAGATATGAATGTTTTAGTCACTTTATTTGCATAATTCCAAATTGCTTTCCAAAATAGTTATGCTATTTTATACCTCTACCTTTTTTTATACCTCTATATTCTATACCTCTACCAACTAATACTAATAATACCAATGTATTAGTGTGCCTATCATTACATAGTCCCTCTGACATTTATTATTGACATATTTTGTGAAGTTTGCCAATTTGCGGGGTATGAAGTGAAATTTCAGGGTTGTTTTGGTTTACATTTGTCTTATTATTAGTAATTTATATAATTAGTTCATGTGGTTGTGAATTCTTTGCAGTTCTTCATTTGAGAACTATTTGTTCATATCCTTTGACCACATATTTGTTGGGGAATGGTTTTTAGGGAAATGTTGGGGAATGGCATATATGTGTGTGTGTATACATGTGCATATATACATATGTGTATGTATATGTAATATGCATTTAAATTATATATCTTGGAAAATTTCATAGAGAAATTTCATAAAAATAATTTTCCCCCCATTTGACCATTTCCCTTCTTAGGACCTAAGTGTGTTAATTTTGTCTGTACCAAAGCCTTTCAGTTTCAAATAATCAAAGTTATCTATTTTCTCTTTGGAAGTGCCTCTGTCTTTTGTTTGGTTTAGAATACATACTTCATAGGGGCAGCTAGGTGGTGCAGTGAATAGAGCACCAGCCCTGGAGTCAGGAGGACCTGGATTCAAATCTAACCTCAGACACTTGATACTCAACAAGCTGTGTGATCTTGGGCAAGTCACTTAACCCTAATTGCCTTGCCTTCCCCCTTCAAAAAAAAAGTATATCTTGTATTCTTATTTATGAGAGGTACACAGTCTATTTCTCTTCTTCTTTTTTTAATAGTATAATCATTAATACTAAAGTCACACACCCATTTACAATGTTTTGTAGAATGTGGTGTAAGGTGTTGTTCTAAGTCTAAATTCTTCCAGACTACTTTCCAATCTCCCCAGCAGTTTTTATCAGATAAGAGTTTTTTTCCTAAGTTACTTTTGTCTTTAACTTTAAATAAACACTGGGTTCTTGAGTCCCATTATTTCTGACTCTCTCTTTCCTAGTTTAATTGATCTATATGTTTTTTTTTTAAACCAATACCAGAATGGTTCAATGATGGCTGCTTTATAATATAGTTTGGGGTCTGGAAGTACTATTCCCCCTTCATCCCTATTTGTTTTCATCATCTTCATGGATATTCTATATTTTTTGAAATTAATTTTGCTATAATTTTATTATATTCTATAAAGTGTCCCCTTGGTAATTTGATTGATATAGCATTAAAAGTATAAATTAACTGGAAGTATTGACATTTTTTTGGAGGGCAATTGGGGTTAAGTGACTTGCCCAAGGTCACATGGCTAGTTTTTGTGTTAAGTGTCTGAGGCTGGATTTGAACTCAGGTCCTCCTGACTCCAGGGCCAGTGCTCTATTCACTGCGTTACCTAGCTGCCCCTATTGACATTTTTATTATATTAGAATGGCCTAGTCATGAACACTGAATAGTTTTCCAGCTATTTAAGCTATTCTTTATTTCTTTAAGGAGTACTTTGTAATTGAACCTATGCAAAGCTATGTGTGTTTTAGTAGGTAGATTCCCAGATATTTTGTAGCAATTTGCAATGGGATTTCCTTTTCTATTGATGTTTCTTAGGCTTTGTTATTATAACATAGAATGCTGTTGATTTGGGGGAGTTTATTTTGTAGCCTGAAACTTTGCTGAAGCTAGTGTCAATTAGTATGTTTTTAGATTCCCTAGGATTTTACAATAGGCCATGATATCATCAACAATGGGGATAGCTTTATCTCCTCTTTATCTCTCTTTCTACCTTTAATTTAATGTTCTAGTCTTATTAATTTTGCTAGCATTTCTTATGTGATGTGGTTTGGGGTTTCTGGGAACCCCAAAATATAAGGGTATAGGGCAGTGTCTGCTTGAAATAAATTCAGTACTCAAACCTTCTTCTAGTCAAATGACAAGGTTTATTGTAATGTCAATAGTAGCGGGTAAGGTTCATAGTTAACCTGCAACTTAATGGGGGTGAGACTAATGCTTATATATAAAAAGGACAGTGAAAGGATCTGAATGGGATTAAGGAGTGGTAAGTAGTCTGGGGTGACCAGATGCAATAGTGAAAGGAATAAAATAGTGTGTGATGGGCCAAGACAGTGAAAGGACTATGAATAAACTAATTAAGTGATCTAGCTGGACTGTGGTGGACCTGTTGCCTTGGGCAGAAGTGCCAGTGATCTGGGATTCTGAAATGTATGGGAAAATACAGAGACTGGGTTGCTTCCAAAGACATTGTCTTTCCCTTGTAGGGGTCCAAGTCCCATCACCCCCTCATTACCAGAGTTATATCAAATAATAGTGGAAAGAGTGGGCATCCATGCTTCATGCTTGCATTAATTGGGAAAAGTTCTTGTGTATCTCCATTGCATATGAAGCTTGCTTCTGGTTTTAGATGGATGCTTTTTATGATATTAAGAAAAGATTCCTGTGTGCCTATACTTCATAGGTTTTTTTGTTTGTTTTTAGCATAAAACAATATTGCACTTTATCAAGGTTTTTTTCTATAACTAGTTGATCATGAGGTTTTGGATGTTTGGTTTTTTAATATGTTTAATTATCCTGGTTATTTTCCTAATGTTGAATTATCCTTGTATTTCTTATGTAAATCTCACATGGGCATAGTGAATGATTTCTTGGATAAATTGCTGTGATCTGTTTGATAGGATTTTGCTTAAAAATTTTGAGTCAATATTCATTAATGATACTGGCCTAATGTTTTCTTTCTGCGTTTTATCTTTCCCTGATTTAGGCAGTAGGATTACATTTGTCTCATAAAATGATCCTGGTAGGTGTGCTTTCTTTCTAAATTTTTGAGGATAATTTGTGAAGTAAGGTACTAATTATTCTTTAAAAGTCTGATAGAATTCTCCTGTGAATCCATCATGACCAGGAGTTTTTTCCTTTGGTTGTTCCTTCACAACTAAATCTATTTCCTTTTCTGAGATTGGGTTATTTAAGATCTCTATTTGATCTTCTATTAGTTTGGGTATTTTATGATTTTGAAAGTATTCCTCTATTTCTTTTGTGTTCTTAGTCTTGTTAATTTGTAACTGTGCATAATATATTTTGATTATTCTTTGTATTTTTTCTGATTTCATCAGTCATTTGCTATTTTATTCACTTGATTCTTCTGCTCTCATCTTTAATCAGATTAGCTGAAGGTCTGTCAATTTTATTAATCTTTTCAAAGAACCAGCTTTTATTTTTTGTTTCAGTTTATCCTCTAGTTTTTAGTATTTCCTCTTTTGCACTCATTTTAGGTTTGTTTACTTGTTGGTTTTCTAAGTTTAAAAGTAAGTACTCAGCTCATTAATCCCTTCTTTTTCTATTTTGTTAGTGTATGTCTTTAGAGATATGATTCTCCCCAACTACTATATTACCTACATCCCAGAAATTTTCGTGTGCTCTTTCATTATCATTATCATTATGTTTCACAATCAGTTTCTTTAATGTAGTTAATTGGTTCCATGATTTGTTCTTTGTTCTACTCATTATTTAGGATTTCATTGTTAAGTCTCTATTTGGGTTTCTATCTTTTGTTTGTGGTCCCCGAATCAATGCCCATTTTTATTTCATTATGTCTATAAAGGATGCATTAACTGTTTCTGCCTCTTTACATTTGTTTGTAATATCTCTGTGCCTTAAAGTGAATTTTTTTGCAAAATTTCCTTGTAGAGCTGAGAAATATGTTTGTTCTTTTGTAGTCCCATTTAAAAGATGCCATAAATCTTTTGATACTAGTTTTTCCAGCAATTAGTTCAATTCATTATTTTTCCTTTTGTTCATCTTTCTGTTATATTTATTGAAAACTAAGAGAGAGATATTAAAGTCTCCTGTCAGTATTGTGTAACCATGTTCCTTTATCAAACTGGATACTAAGGAATTTGGAGCATATAAATTTACTGTTGATACTAGTTTGTTGGCTACAGTTCCTTTCAGTATAACATAGTTTTCTTGTTTATCTCTTTTTATATTTTAAATTTTTACTTTTCCTTTGTCAGATAACATGATTGCAACACCTACTTTTTTTATATTCACTTGATACATAATAAATCTTTCCTGTTTCACAGTTTTGTTTTTATATATACTTGTTTTTAAATGTGTTTCTTTTAAGCAACAATTTGAAGGGACTTGTTTTCTTATCGAATCTGTTACTTTTTTATTTTATTGGATTGTTTGATCAATTAGCATTTAAAGTTATGACTGTTAGGTTTCTATTTTCCTCTCTTTGTTTCTACTATTTTTATCAAGTTATAATTTTTCACTCGTGCTGTAAACATAATACTATGATAATTTAGTTCCTTTATTCTTTTTTTTTAAGATGGCCTTATTCTGGTTCTTCTACTCACTCTTAGTGCCCCCTTTTGTTTGTATCTTCTTTACTTTTGGGGTTTTCCTTTTTAGTTCCTTTTTCTTTCCTTCTTTTATCTGGTTATACAATTATTTTCCTCTTTCTCCCTGTCAGTCAAGTTCCTTCTCTCTTCTCTGACTCAACTAATCTTGTTTATGAATTTTTAAAATTTCATTTTTTGTACTTCTTTCCAAATAAGGTTCTTTTTTCTTTCTTTCTTCATTATCTATCATCTCTGTCTACTCAAGACCCTTATTCTCAGGTTCATGACCCCTATAATTTTCTAGTCTTTTTCTATTTCCTATATTCCTCATGCAGTCAATTAGCAATTCTATTCTCCTCCTAAGCAGTTTCTACCATGGCCTTGTAGGTCTTGTCTGTTATTTTGACCTTGCCTGTCAAATTCCCTTGTCCATTGTGCCTCACTTCCAGAACAATGCCAATTCCTGTAGGTGGTAATGAGGACGGGGCTGAGCTCTGTTTCTAGCCCAGACAGACGTCCTGTCCTTTCCCCTCTGTTCTTTTGCTTTCCTGCAAAGATATTTTGCAGCACAGAATGTTGCTACAGTGGTGCTGTCTGTCAGGACCCCAGCGAATTTCTGACCTTATAGTACTGCCATCGCTCTGGCTGCTACCCCAAAGAAACTTCTGAAGATTGGAGTGGGGATCTCCATAGCCCTGGAGAGAGGGAAGGGAAGAAAAACTGGGGTCTGGGATTTGTTGCAATCTCATGTGTCAGGTCCTTGGGATTTGTTGGAAGCACAGGTTGGTGAGCTTAGGGAAGGTGTCAGTTCATTTTTTTTAATCTTCTTCTTTTGTATTCCAGATGTCCTAGATAAAAGGTGTCAAACGTGCAACTTATAACATTTTCAGGTGCTGCCTGAACCAGATTAAAATGTAATTGGGTAATATTGAACAAAACAAAATACAATGCAATAAAATATAAATAATGTTAATATGTGATTTTCTGAGTCAATATGTGACTCCCAGGGATCCCTATGTATGGTTTAGTGGACCTCCATTTCTATTTGAGTTTGACACCACTGTGCTAGACCATAGAGACATCTTGTTGTTGTATACCTTGTTTATAATTTCTATTTTAGAGAAGTCAGAGAGGTCATGGGGATTAGAGAAAATGTCTATTCCTTAGTCTTGGTGGTCATTTGACCCAGAAACCAATGTTATTTCTATTGATAAAATCACAACTTTTTCTGATGCTGAATATTTAGCAGTAACAAGTACTTTGGACTGAGAACTTGTAATAGCAAGCAAAGAAGTAGTTAACACCTTGTTTCAGCTATTTAGTTGACACCTTGTTTCAGTTCTTGCCCATGATTGCATCAAGTCTTTGTTGAGAAGCAGAACTTGTGAACCCCAAACTTGTAAACCCTAGAAATTGTGAACTCCTGTTGCTAAAGGGGAGGAGCTAATGACCATATATAAGGAAAGGCCCAGGCTGGAGAGAGCAGAACTGAGAAGAGAGCTGAACTCTTCTGGTGGCAGAGTTAAGAAGGAGAAAACTGGTGGTATCCAGGCACTCTATATTTGTCTGTTTTGTCTGTGTTGATGTTTGTTTGTGATACTTTGTACATAAGGACCTTACTGTGAGCCCTGAAAGAGGATTTTCTGGTTGTCTGTTTGTAGAAGTCCTGGAGGAGGGATTTGGAGGTGCTGGGACTTTGCTGACGATTTGTGTTGAGTTCTCAGACCTTATTTGTAGGTCAGTGTTGATTTCTATGTTGATGATTTGTGTTGACCTCTTGGACCTTGTTTGTGGGTCTCTGTTGATTTCACAGGCAGATAGTGGATTGATGATGGTGCTAGAAATGTATATGAATGTTGTTTTGGCTCTGTTAAGCTTTGTCTTCCCAGAAATAGAAACTGTGAAGGACTTGAAGTGGACTGGACATTGTGAGCTTCAATATGGAATGGGAACTGGATGAGGAACTGGGCAACAAACTGGACAAGGAGCTGAGAGCTGCCTGCCTTTAAATCCAGGTGACAGTTGGGCAGATTTGGGCAGGAGCTGGGGCCGTGGAAGACAAACTGTGGAATCTGAGAGCCAGCCTCGAGTCAAGGTAAAAGAAGACTTTATTTGGATACTGTGTATTGACTGAGAAGATCATGATTTACTATGACCTAGGGAGAACTTTGACCTTTGTACTTTGTGTCCCTTAAGGAGGCTTACTCCTTAAGGATGATTGAATTAAGGACTTACTGAATGATATCGTTAAACTTTAATACTATGTGGCCACTTTGGTGAAAATTATGTGGCCACTTTAGTTATAACTTGTTATGTCATAACATTGTGAATGCTTGTAAAGCCATGCATGAGCAGCTTTCCAGAAGAATGCTACTGTGAACAGCTTTTAAGGTTCTGATTACACAGTATAGTGAACACTCTATTTATTCCATAACAAATCAGAGGAAAACATTCACAGTAAATCAAGGGTATAACATTCACAATGTTACAACTTATCACAGAAAATTGAAGTACAGCATTCACAATAACTTATCACTAAAATGTCCACATAGTTTTCACCAAAATGGTCACAATAGTTTTCAACAAAGTACAATCTTTTAGTCACTCAATCATTCGGTCATCCTTGAGGAGGCTTGCCTCGTTAGGTTGCAAAATACAATAGTCAAACTTCTCCACTCATGAGGCACACTAAGTTACAAATCAGTCACTACTCAGTCATCAGTCACTACTCAGTAATCTCTTAAGGGGTAGAAGAAAATACATGGGTCATCCACCCCTAGGTCACAGTAAATCATAATCTTCTCAGTCAGTACACAGTATCCAAGTAAAGTCTTCTTTCAACTTGACTCAAGGCTGGCTCTCAGCTTCCATGGTTCCTCTTCCATAGACCCAGCTCCAGCTGTCACCTGGGTTCAAAGGCAGGCAGCTCCCAGTTCCTTGTCCAGCCCCTTGTCCATTTGTTCATTCAGTTCCTGTTCCATATTGAAGTTCACAGTGTCCAGTCCACCTCAAGTCCTTCACAGTTCCTGTTTCTGGGAAGACAAAGCTTAACAGAGCCACAATAATATTCATTCACATTGCTGGCATCATCATCAATTCACTATCTGCCTGTGAAATCAACTCAGACCCACCAACAATGTCTGAGAACTCAACACAAATAAATCATCAACATAGAAATCAGCACTGACCCACAAACAAGGTCCAAGAGGTCAGCACAAATCCTCAGTAAAGTCCCAGGACCTCCAAAACCCTCTTCTAGGATTTCTGTAAGCATACAACCAGAAAATCCTCCTTCAGGGCTTCCAGTAAGATCCCAGGGCTTCTGTACAAAGTATCACAAACAAACATCAACACAAACAGAGCAGACAAACAGAGTGCCAGGATACCACAAGTATTTTCCTTGACTCTACCACCACAAGAGTCCTCTTTTCAGCCCCTGCCTTCTCTAGCCCTGCAGCTCTCCTTATATAGTCATTAGTTCCTCCCCAGGAGTTCACAAGTTGTGGAGTTCACATGTTCTGTTTTTTAATAGACTGAAACAAGGTGTTAATTCAATAGCTGAAACAAGGTATGAACTACTTTCATGCTTGCCATTACAATGCTGTACTTTGGTTGTGTCTATGTTATGTCTTAGTTTGTTACTGAATAAATAGAGAGCTAACTATACTACGTAATCAGAACCTTGAAGCTGTTCACAGCAGCAGTCGTCTGGAAAGCTACTCATGCTTGGCTTTACAGAACTTTCTTTTCTGGTCTTTGGTAGTTATGAGTGCCAAAGAAGTAGATCATCTGCAGAAGCAGTGATCAGTTTGCATCTCTACTCTACAGGAGTTTATTCATGGAATGATGTCTGGCTTGGAAGCAGGACAAATGGTCTTGGCGGGGGGACCTGAGGCTGTTGAGTTTAACTACCTAGGTATGGTAGTTGGTTGGTGGTGGCCTTTTTTCATAGGAATTTCTTCCTGGATTGATGGTTTTGGGGACTGGATTGGAAGCAGCACCTGTGATCTGGGGACACCATTCTTATCAAGACTTTTGGGTTCAGGGTTCTTGGCTATCTTTATTATAGCGTAAGGAGAAGTGTAGTCAGGGTGATGATAGTGGTTTGACTTGCCTGGCATATGCTTTCTCTCTCATAGAGAAGGTGTTATTATTGCATATATAGAAGAGGGATTAGATTTGTTCTGATTTTCCCCAGAAGACAGAACTAGAAACAATAGTAGGCAATTGCAGACAAGCAGATTTTAGTTTGGTTAGATGTAAGGAAAAATTTCTTACTGATTAGAGCTTTTTGAAAGTAGAAGCTTATTAGGAGCCTTTCAGCTCAACTGTCCTTAACCACATTATAATTAACAAGGGTTACTACTACTTTCTAGTTGTGTGGAATGGAGACTCTCCTTTAACTCTCCCTTTTCTCCACCTTTAAGAACAACAATGTATCTCAGGAAAAAAAAAAACTGTCCCCAAAATTTCGGGTAGACTAGATTGAAGAGAAATCTTTCTGCTCATTAATAGTTCAGGATCCCTTGATTCAAAGTTGTGATTCCTCAGTGACTCAAATTTATGGGACTGGAAAAGTGGTTTTTTTTCTCATGAATAGGGCAAGGTTTCCTTGATTAAAACTAAATCTTTAATTGGAAAAGAGGAGAGAGGATGCTTCTCTATATCTTATAGGACTTGTAATGTAGAAGACACATTACTTATGGCTCTTAAGAGAGCAGAGCTGAGTAAGCCTGAATCCTAACATATGACCTGACTTGACCAGAATTATTAGGCAGGGTTTGAGGATACAGGTGATCTGGTCTTCAGATAACCAAGTTGCCTTGGCTCTCTCTCAAAAGCTTAGCAGAAACTTTTTGACTCTACTCTGTCTTGCCTCTTTTTTCTACTGGAGGGTAGTATTGCACAATGGATGCCATTTATAAATAGGTTTGATGTCAGGAGACTTGTATTTGACTCCTGCCTCAGACACAAGCTGTGTGACCATGGGAAATTCACTCAAGTTGTCAGAACTTTGGTTTCCTTATGTATAAAATGGCTATTTAGGGACAGCTAGGTGGTACACTGAATAGAGCACTGGCCCTGGAGTTAGGAGGACCTGAGTTCAAATCCAACCTCAGATACTTAATACACTTACTAGGTGTGTGACCTTGGGCAAGTCAGTTAACCCCAATTGCCTTGGCTTCCCTCCTCCCCCCAAAATGGCTATTTGAAACACTTTTCAAACTTTTAAACCTAGAAGGATAATGCCAGTGTGAGTTATCATATGTATATGCATATATTGTGTACATACATATATATTTATATGTGTGTGTGTCTATACACACATATATTTTCCTGGAGGTTGGAGCAGTAAGAAGTTTTGTGATTCCTCACCTTCAGTGTGAGCATTGGTGGATATACAGCTGCTCTGATGGAAGGCAAAGAAGCAATCAACAACCATTTCCTCTCCTTTTCTTTCTCTTTCTATGCTAGGAATTGAGAAATCTTCGTCACTTTGTGTCAAGTAAGGTCCAATCTGGGCCAGAAGAAGTATGCATTGGCATGCTCTCGAAATAATTATGATTTACTTTAGTATAGATAGAAGCCCGAATGTAGAGATACTTATCTGTGGCTAAAAGGGAAGCAGGATACATATCTCTAGTCTCTTCTCCCTTTTCTTCAAGGGGGACTTTAATTCCAGGAAATCAGTGCCAGAGGCCCCTCTGCTCTCCTTAGAGAGAGAAGGTACTAGGCTAGAATTATGTCTGTTCCCTTAACTTGTTGGTGGTTGGTTGGTTATTGTCCTTCATTCTCAAAGAGGATCAAAATAACATCACTATGCTACTTGAGTCAAGTTTCAATGTGTCCAACTGTGGCTGATGTAACAACAATGCAATATTCACAATGCCCACAGTGACTATAAATATGTGAATCACAAAATGTAACAGGCTCTTTACATGGAAGACAGAGTCAAAGCATTTATTCAAATACCAGAAAGCTGAGTCACCAAACCAGAAAGTCAAAGTCATTACAGTAGCCATGAAGTTGGTACACATAGTTAATGCAGTGAATACGCACATTCCCAAGCCTTCAAAACAAAACAGGCTCCCTCAGGCAAAGATCCTCTTCTCCTCACTCATTATAGCTGCTCAGCCTCCACGGTGCTTGTTCCTAGCAGTTCCGGCTCCCAGAAGTTCTCATTCTCAGCAGTTCTCAGCAGAAGTCCTCAACAGAAGTTCTGGCTGGCTCTCAGAAGAAGTTCTGCCACCACAAGTTCTGTTCTCAACATCTCTTCCCTCTCTGGCCTGGGCCTCTCCTTATCCATGGTATTAGCTCCTCCCTGCCCCACCCCTTCCTGCTACATCAGCAAGTTCATCCCACTGTGGAATTCACAAGTTCTAGGTCTTAATACTTGACACAATTATGAACTTGAAACTAAGTGCTAAGTACCTGTTAGCTTGCCAATACAAGGGGCATAGAAGATCTTCAAATCCCATTACCATTACAGTTGATCAGACTAATATGAGCTCAGAATGCTCTACCACAGGTTGGGTACAAATAGTCTGTGTGAACACTAGGGGTGGATACTCTAAATTTGCACATCCCGCATTTCCTTTGAACTGTTTCAATTCTGCTTTGCTCATAGAGCACAGCACCTTCTCTGATGAGGGCATGCCATGCTGGGTGGTCCTGTGCTAGCGTTTCTCATGTCACAATCAATTCCAAAGTTCTTAAGAGAGACCTTGAGAGTGTCCTTGTATTGCTTTTTCTGACCACCATTGGCACTTGCTTTGTGTGAGTTCTCCATAAAATAGTCTTTTAGGCAATTGTACCTTTGGCATTTGAATAATGCGGCCAGCCCATCAGAGTTGCACTCTGCAATAGAGTTTGAATGCTTGGCAATTTAGTTCAAGAAAGGACCTCAGTGTCTGGAATTGTTACTCAGGTCCTGGATGACCTCTGAGGTCCATTATAACTGAGTCTGTGTGATTCTGAAATTCTGGCAGGTTGGGCAAGATGGATTGAAGCCTTTCAACCTCAGAATTCTCAGCTCCACACAGGAAAAATCCCCTGACTTTCCTAAGGCTGCCTTTGTGGTTCCAAGGAGCTGTAGAAAGAGATTCCAACTCTCAAGACGATGCAACATCTCTGCCATCCATTCCTACTGACCTCATCCTCTCCTACTCCCAAACCAGAGCTTCCAGGCAGACTTGTAGCAGTCCACTTTGAGGACTAGATAATTACAAATAATGACATTGAAAGCTGACATTTCTGTAGCATTTTTAGGCTTGAGGAAGAGGGGAGGGAATAAGGGAAGAGAAGAGAATGACATTGTGGCTCACCTTCTTCTCCTTGATACTCTCTTTTCTCTAGGTTTTCAGGATACCACCCTCTTCTGTTTCTCCTTTTATGAGACCAAAGATCCTTTGTTGGATCTTCTTCCAGATCATACCCTCTAAATCTAGGTGTTCTTTAGTGTGCTATTCTGGACCCTCTCCTTTTCTCTCTCTCTTCTACTTTGCTTCATGGTCTTGTTGGCTCCCATTGATTTCATTACTCTATGCATTACTCTATGCTGATGATTCTCAAATCTACCTCTCTGCTGACTTCTAATCCCACATGTTTAGCTGCATTTCAGATACCCAAATGGATGTCCAGTAAATACCTTAAATTCAACACATCAAAAATGGAACTCATCTTGCCCCCTAAACTTTTCTCTTCTCCTACCTTCCTTATCACTGTTGAGGGCAACACCATCCTCCCAATCCCTCAGGCTCACAACCTCACCCTTGAGTCATTCTCGACTTCTTACTCTCTTCAATTCCCTCTATCTGATCTATTAATAAGGCTTAATGATTTCACCTCTCAAATATGGCCCCTTCTCTCCTCTGAGCTGCCACCATTCCATCTCCAGGCCCTTATCACCTCACCCCTGGACTACTGTGATAGCTGCTGGTGGGTCTGCCTACCTCAAGTCTTCCCCACTCCAATTCATCCTCCTTTCAGCCACTAAAGTGATTTTCCTAAAGCATGGGTCCAATCACATCAACCCACTATGCAATGAACTCCACTGGCTTCCTTTTGGATCAAAAATCCTCTGATGTTCAAAGTTCTTCATAACCTAGTTCCTGCCACAACTCTTCTATCCAGTGACAAAGACTTTCTGGCTGTTCTATGAACAAGACACTCCATCTCTTGGCTTCAGGCATTTTCTTTGTCTTTCCCTTACACCTAGAATGCTGTCCTTCTTCATTTCTGCCTATTGACTTGCCTGGTTTCTTTTAAATCCCAGTTAAAATTTCATCTTCTATAGGAAGCTTTTCTCAATCCTTCTTAATTCTAGTGCCTTCCCTGTGTTTTCTATTTCCTATTTATCTGGTTTTTGTTTGTTTTGTGTGTATTTGTTTGTTGTCTCCCCTGTTAGATTGTGAATTCCTTGAAAGCAGGGACTGTCTTATGCCTCCTTTTGTATCTCCAGGGCTTAACCTGACACATAGTAGTTGCTTAATAAGTGTCTATTGACAATTGACTAATAAACATAAGCACCTACTATGTACTACATGCAGTGCTAAGCACTTTACAAATATTACTTCATTTGATCTGCACGAAAACCCTGTGAGGTAAGGTACTATCATCCCCATTTTACAGTTGAGGAAACTGAGGCAGACAAAGATTTAAGTGACTTGCCTAAGGTCACATAGCTACTAAGTATCTGAGACTGGATTTTAACTCAAGTCTACCTGATTCCAGGTCAAACATTCTACCCACTGTGCCACCAGCATCCTCTTACAAAGAGCCTTCTCACAATAGCCCTTTGAGGCATGAAGTTCATATGCTATTATCCCCATTTTAGAGATGGTAAGAGAAGTTAAATGCCTTGTCCAAATTAGTAAACATCAAGAACAGAGATTTAAATGCAAGTCTTCCAACTTTAATGCCAATGTTATTTCTTATTACACCATGCCATGTCTCAGTGCAGAACTATTTGGGACAGAGCATCATTCTGGGAATATGTAGCTACTGAGCTCCAGGAAGGTCAAAAGGTGAGAAATGAATCAATCTTCTATGTCTCAACCTCAGCATTAAGTATGCTTGACCATGGTTATCCTAAGTCTCTCTCATTGTTTAATTACCTCACAACTATGGGTCTTTGTTTCTCCTCTGTAAAGTTAGGAGGTTGAACAAATTGTCCACAAGGTCTCTTTCAGTTCTTCTTATGATCCTATAAGCATTTGATCCTATTGGTTGTTTAGATATCAATCAGTGGACAGAAAATGGAAAGTTCTTTTTCTGGACCTAAGAAAGATTAAGAAAAAAGAAATCTTTAGCTTCTATTTTGTGGAAACCCTAAATCCCCAGGAATATGGAGTCCAGACCTTAAGACAGAGTTCTCCAACAATCTGTCCTCAGCCCTCTTCTTTTGTCTCACTATATTTTCTCTCCTCAAACTCATGGCTTCAATTACTACCTCCATTCAAATGAATCTCAAATCAGTATCCCTAACATTGACCTCTGCATCAACGTCCTTGGTTTCCTTTAGGACTTTTCTACATGGATGTCCCACTGCAAATTCAAACTCTGGCCCCAAACTGACCTTTTCATTTCTCTCTTGCATTTTATTTTGTTCCTCTTTTTAAAAACTTTATTATTTCTTTCAGTGGCATCATGATTCACTTAGTCTCCTATATTTTCAAATATTGAGGTTATTTCTAATTCTATATTCCTATGGTGCCTTAAGATTTGTGAAGTGCTTTATACTCGGTATCTTCACAAAAATTCTATGAACGAGGATCCAAACCCCAGTTTTCTGACTCTGAGTTTCCACTACCTTTAAGGCTAAGACATAGTCATGCAAACCCAACCTACCAACTAAGGGGCACTGTGTTTGAAAAGGGGACTGGTAAAGAGAATGGAGATCCCAATGAGATAGCAGAGAATTTAGAGAAAAAAATCTGCTCTAAGCCAAATCTCAAGCTTTGGGTCAAAATACCTTGCTATACTATATTTCTTTTTTTATTCATCTAATTTTTGACTAACTGCTCTGGATCTCAGTGTCTTCATTTATATCCATGAAAGGGTTGGCAGAGATGATCTCTAGGATACCCCCTTAGCTTTAAATCCACGACCCTACAACCTTTGCTTATTGAAGGCCCTCAATTACTACAAGGTCCATCTCAGGTGAAGACTGTGGTCCAAACATGCTCTTCTGTTATGCTGCTCTTGTCCAGATCCTCCCTTAAGAGCCCCAGGAGCTCTACCAAGAATATCCTCTAGCCTTCAGTTAATTGTCAAGGTATGTGACTGTATTACTAATGACTAACTATAAGGATGATGAGAGGTTAGCAATGGGAAGGAGGAAAGAGAAAATGTTGAAAAAGAATTATAGTTATTACCAAGAGATAAAGAATAGTAGCACCTGACTTTGAATTCCAAATCTGAGTATCAACTATGTAAAGGTAGCCATTGTTCAGAAACAGCTATATTGATGCATGTCAATTACATTGATTAGAATGAACAGCTAAGACCTAGTAGCCGCAGATGATGATTGAGTGATATTTGGGGAGGACTGAGGGAGAGGGACATTCCTGTCAGCATTGTAGAGGTAGGACAAGAGTAGAATGTGGCTTATTGTATAGAATGTCCTATGTTCAGATATAAAGAGGATTTGAACTATACCCACACAGCAAACCCATTCTATTTAGATTATAGCTAGAGAGATGTATTCTCAATCAATCAATCAATAAACATTTATTAAGCACCTACTGTGTGCCAGGCACTAAACTAAGTGCTGGGGATACAAAAAGAGGCATCTTTGGAAAGTCATGATGGAGAGAGGGTCAGTGAATAACAACAATATCGCCCCTCTGCTCAAAAATCTCAAGTACATGTTACTGACCACCAAGTAAAATTCAAACTCCTTTTACTGGCATTCAAGGCTCTTATAACTAATACCTATCCAGTCTCATATTATTACTCCCTTCCATGGCACTAAAACATACAAACATTTATTTCCCTTTTAAAATGGTGCTTTCACTGCTCTGTTTTCCCATTTCTCTGTGTACTTACCCCATCTGAGTGCATTGGAATAATGAGCTATAATGTGTAAACAATACCTTTCTCTTAGCCAAAGTAGGAGAGCAGGGCACTAAGTATTTTCTTCTTCCTCTTGTACATTCCTTTTCATAACCTGCCTCATCAGTATCAGGATAATTTGAAGTGAAGGCCTGTCTCCCTGGAGCTGGGCCAGCCAGCTGGAAACCCTAAGTAGGACCTGAAATAGAACAGAGGGCCAGGGCCAGCCTGAGGTAAGGCTCTTCCAGAAGTCTATGGGGAGCTCCCTAGGTGGCCCCAGGGCATTAGGTAGCAGAGGCACCTGGCTCATGGCTGGCCCCCTGCCAGTTGGGGAGCTTAATCTCTCTCTGAATGATGGTGTCAGTACTCAGCTTGGGGCTAATGGGCTGTGTTGTTTTCAAGTGAGTCCTTAGTGAAAGATGTTTGAACTCCAAAGCCAGCTTTGCTTTTTCTCTCTATATCATGCTCTGCAAGTACTTGCCCCTGTGGAAATCAGGAGCATACTATAAGAAGACAATGTCCCTCAGGAAGTTTAACCCTTTAGCCTGACCAAGTAAAGATGTTGTCTGCCTCAGAATGAGCCCAGACAGATTCAGTATGTTTATTCACATAAGGAATCTTTATTTATAGGACTTGGAGTTGGAAAGGGACCTTTGAGCTTGTTTTATCTAATCTGTTGTTGTTTTTTTTACAGAGGAGGAAATTGAGGCCCACAGAGGTTAAACAAATTAACCCAAATTACACAGGTATTATGTAACAGAATTGAGATTTAAACCAAGGTTCTCTGACCTCAATTACAGTACCCTTTTAATTATATCACACTGCCTCTCCATTCATTCATTCATTCATTCAATCATTCATTGAACCAACAGTCATTTATTAAATTCTGTGTTCAGAACTTATAGTATAGCAGAGGGATAAAACAGAGTGTAAACACAGATAACTATAATAAACAACATTACAGTGCTAAGTGTTTTAGAAAGGTGCAACAAAATGTTATGTGACCTCTGGGGAGGATAGCTGTTACCAAACAGGAGGAAGCCTGTTAGAGTTATTTAATCTGGGCTATAATGGTGAGGTAGAAAATGAACAACTGAGTAAGGGAATAGAGGAGTTTTTATATAGAGAACAGTGTGAATAAAGTGAGGAAGATGTAAAAGTATAGGTGTGTTCAAGAGGCAGAGAATAATTCAGTTTGGTAAGAAGTAAGGAAGGAAAGAAGCATTTATTTAGTGCTTGCTATGTGCCAGGGACTGTGCTAAGCACTGGGGATAAAAATATAAGTAAAAATAGAGACAGTCTCTTCTCTCAAGGAGCTTATGCTCTAAATGGGGGAAGACAACTTACAAAATAGAGGTGGGATGGAGAAGAGATGGGGGGCTTGGGGTGGGGTTCAGAGATGAAGGTTCCCAGCTTGGGAAGACATTTTTGAAGTCGTGACATCATGAATGGGGTCAGGAGAGTATAGCAGCAAGCACCCCAGCATCCCCAGGGTGGCTGCCAACACAGGTTCCTAGATCTGCTTTTCTAAAGGAAAGCAACTCAAAATGGGTTAACAATCTTACTTTAATCAATCAAACATATATCATTTACTTAGTTCAGGGGAAAAAGTCAGCACCCGGAACTTCAGAGAATATAAACAAGTTACAAGCAGAAGTTACAAGCAGACAGAGAAACAGATCAGCAGACAGGCTTCCAGCTGTCTGACCATTACATCCATAGCTAGCTAGTCACCAGAGAGGGAAGCACCAACATCTGGGTTTTCAAAGCTGGGGGCTCAACGGCTACCCAGAATCTCATCCGGTCAAATCACACAACTCTTCTCAAAGTGAGCCCCAAAGCAAAACTTCACATCAGGGTATATATAGCCTTCTCCCGGCTCAGAGAATGTCACAACTCTCATGACCACCCAGTCACAAAGTAACAAGGTGTGTGTGTTCCTGAAGAAAAAGCCTCCCGTCACAGGCTCCATGTGACCACATTCAGCCTATTAGGGGGCAGAGTATATTTTTAAATCTGGGAAGGTTCTCAGAGTCACTTAAGCCTATCAAAGGGCCAAGGGGCAGGGAAGATCTTCAGATTCCCATTCCCATAACAGAGGCAAATGAAGGCTAGCCTGGACCCCTCTGAAAAATGGAGGCCTAGGGAAGAACTTATAATTAGAGAAGGGGTTGGGCCTTGTGGATGGATATTCTAGGTTGGGAAGGCCACAGGAAGGGTTGGAGGTTTCAGGGGGAGAAGGTCCCAGGCTCTAAGGGAAGATCCAGGATGAGACAGCAGCAGATATAGGTTTCAAGTCTAGACTGAAGGATCAGAGTTGGGAGGGGAAAGTAGGTAGGTAATATATGTGGGAGGGATTAATATGAGATGGATTTGGAAAGGCAGGGTAGCAACAAATTTTGGAGGGCCTGAAATGCCAAAGGAATTTGAACTTTACTCAATAGGCAATAAAGAGTTTCCAAAGATTTTTGAGCAATGGAGTGACCCTGAAATAGGAGAAGTCATGTGTTTGTCAAATATTTGAATCCAACCTATAATCATGCTCTCCCTTAAATGATTCTGAGAAATAAGTAAATATGAATAGATAATGATGAAAGTTTACTTTCCACAATGCCTTACTTACAACACTCCTATGATACAAAAACTAAGGTTCTGGTTATCCCCGTTTTACAGATGAGGAAATTGTGACTTTGAGAGAAGTTCTTTGGTTCCACAACTGGTAGTGGTTTGAGATGGGATGACTTGAAGTCCATTGTTCTTTCCACTATATCCTGAGGGCAATGGACATGATTTCATATCATTGACCAACAGACCACTATATATGTTTCTTTTCTACTAAGTTTTAATTTTAAAGATATTAAGAAATTAGTTATTTCTTTGATTTATAGAAAAGATGCTACTTTCCATTATAATATTGTGTCTAATTCACGTGTCTAATTTTTTAAATAAATGATTCTCATTTATTTCTCAGTTTTTCACAGTTATAAATGTATATCCATTTCATCTTACTCATTCTACAAAGGATATGATATATGATATAACTCTTCAAAAAGTTGTGTTCTTTTTTTTTTAAATTTATTTATTTTTAGTTTACAACATTCAGTTCCATAAGTTTTTGAGTTCCAAATTTTCTCCCCTTCCATCTCCTCCTCTCTCCCCCAGAAGATGGCATGCAATCTGATATAGGTTCTGCATATACCTTCACATTAAACATATTTTCACAATAGTCAAGTTGTAAAGAAGAATTATAACCTATGGAATGAACCGCCAGACAGAAGAAACAAAACAAAACAAAAGAGAGGGCAAGTAATTTGCTTCAATCTGCATTCAGACTCCATAATTCTTTCTCTGGTTATGGATAGCCTTTTCCATCATGAGTCTTTTGGAGT
Source organism: Petaurus breviceps papuanus (assembly GCF_028583685.1). NCBI lineage: Eukaryota > Metazoa > Chordata > Mammalia > Diprotodontia > Petauridae > Petaurus > Petaurus breviceps. The sequence goes on from NW_027185771.1 coordinate 32,505,247, forward strand.
TGTCTTAGAACCTTGCATTGCTGAGAAGAGCCAAGTCTATCAAAGTTAGTTATCACAGATACAATGTGTCTGTAATTATGTACAGTATTCTCCTGGTTCTGTTCCCCTTACTCAGCATCAATTCATATAAATCAAAAAGTTGTATTTTAAGAATATTATTTTAAGAATATATATATATACATATATATATATATTGCTTTTAGGAGGGCAATTAGGGTTAAGTAACTTGCCCAAAGTTACACGGCTAGTTTGTGTGTGTGTGTGTGTGTGTGTGTGTGTGTGTGTGTGTGTGTTAAGTGTCTGAGGCTGGAACCGAACTTGGGTCCTCCTGACTCAGGGGCCGGCACTTTACTCACTGAGCCACCTAGTTGCCCCTCAAGAATATTATTTTTAAAATAGCTCCTCTCACTTAAAAATTTGTTAGCCCCTGGGTTATACTTTTCAAAGAGTCCTGGATTTGGAATCATATTGCCTGGAATCCTAGAATCCCATACCCCCTAGTTAGTTCCAAGGCCTAAAGCACCTGAAAGCTCCCAGTGATGCACAGAAAGAAAGCCTCACATCAACTCTCCAGCTTTATATTCTATTCATTGCTTATACCAACTTGTAGCCTCACCTGCTTCTGACTCCATTAATCCTCACCTGATGGGCAAAGATAAAAATTATATGCATCTCTTACTCTAGAGGTGTCACACAGGATGCTCAGGATGAAAGAAAAAAGAATCCCCAAAGAGGTGGAATAACATGCCCTCACTCTCTCTAAGTTCCTTGTATAAGACAAAAGTTTGATTGAATTTCTATAGAAGCAAATCTCTTTGTTAATGTTACTTTCATAGCATTATTTTTATGTTCTATTCTTATGAAATTAAAATAATATAGTTTTAACAGAAGATAGAATAACAGAGTTAGAAGGGCTCTTAGAACAGAGAGTGTTAGAAATAAAAAGGATCTTAATACATAGGAGACAGGATTGATAATAATAATAAATATTATTATTGTTATTATTAGTAGTAGTGTTATTCAGCATTTTGTGGTTTACACTCATTGAAGTAGGATAATAGTAAAGGTATTGTTATCCTTATTTTACAGATACAGAACCTGACTCTCAGGAAAGTTAGGCAACTTGTCCCATGGCAAGTAAGTATTTTTTTACTCCAATGCTTTTCCTACTATATCACCTTGCCTTTCCATAGCCTGTACTTCCCCCACATTTTATAATTCCTGTTGCAAACCTTTAAGTGTATAAGAGCTAGGGCTGTCCTCAGCCACAAAACACAGATATCCTTGCAGGAAGAGATTAGCAGTCTCTCAGAGAAAGCCTGACCTACCTATGAAGAATTATTTCTCACACAGCTCACTGCTTCTCAATACTCACTCAGAGTGGTAGTTTAGCTCTGAGCTAAGTATCTGCCCATAGTCATTCAGTTAGAACCTATGTGGAGGTTATTTATTTAAATTCAGAGTCAAACTCAATATCAGAAGGCAGGCTGCTAATGGTCCCCACCCCTTTACATACAATAGGGAAAAATTAAAGAAAGTTGGTATGCCCTAAATAACATCTTTTATGAATATGAAGTGGAAGGGATGAATTAGATCTGGTAGATAGAGTACCCAAAGAACTTTAGAAAGGGTTACAATATTGTACAGAAGACAGCAACAACAACAAAAAAACATTCCAAAGAAAAAGAAGAGCAAGAAAAAAATGGCTTTTTGATGAGGCTTTACAAATTTAGTTGAGGGAAGAAGGAAAGTGAAAGATAAAGGAGAAAGGGAAAGATATGTCCAACCGAATGAAGAATTCCATAGAAAAGCAAGGGGAGATAAGAACATTTTCTTAAATAAGTAATGCAAAGAAATAGAAGAAAACATCAGAATGGGAAAAATCTCTTCAAGAATATTGAAGATGTCAAGGGAAAGTTTCATGCAAAAATGGGCACAATAAAAGACAAAAATGATAGGGATTTAAAAGAAGCAGAAGAGGTTAAGAAGAAATGACAAAAATACACAAGAGAGGCATAGCTGGTGGTGTAGTGGATAGAACCCTGGCCTTAGAATCAAGAAGACCCAAGTTCAAACTGGCCTCAGGCACTTGACACCTACTAGCTGTGTGACCCTGGACAAGCAAGCCACTTAACCCTATTGCCTCCAAAAACAAAAACAAGGGTACACAAAAGAACCAACCACTGTCAAAGACAGTGAACTTAATAAATGTTGTGTATTTTCTGACCACTCCACCACTTAGCCATTACTTCCCCCCACCTCCAAAATGATACTGAAATTAGACCAGTTGATAACTCTGCAATGTTCAAGTGAAAGGAAAAGTCAATCAGTGAGGCAAACTTCACTGCTGTCTTAATTTAAGAAATTGCCACAGCCACCTTAGCCTTCAGCAACCACCAACCTGATCAGTCAGCAGTCATCAACATTGAGTCAAGACCCTCCATCAGCAAAAAGATTACAACTTGCTGAAGGCTCAGAAGATGGTTAGCATTATTTTTTTTGGCAATAAAGTATTTTTAAATTAAGGTATGTACATTATATTTTTTAAGACATAATACTATTGCATGCTTAAGAGACTACAGTAGAGTATAAACATAACTTTTATATGCACTGGGGAACAAAAAAATTTGTGTGACTTACTTTATTGTGATATTAGATTTATTGTGGTAGTCTGGAACTGAACACACAATATGTTTGTAATGGTACTTGTGGGGCATGTTATCAATGGTATTCCTGCATCAGGTAGGGATTAAAGAAGATGACTTTGGACATCCTCTCCAGTTCTGGGATTCTGGCCTCATTTTTTCCTTTATGTAAAATGAAAGGGTTGAACTAAGTGTTCAAGGAACTAATGTTCCTTCCAGTTGTAACATTTACATTTGATCCTTTAAGGTCCTTACCAGTCCTGACATTCTTTGCTCTGTGTTCTAATATGCTGTCTCAAACCTCTGCATATTCTGGGATTCTTTGACTTTCTTATTTATAGGAGCAATCTAGATTATGCCTATAACTATGATGTGGAATATTTAGTGTCTACTGAGACTAGATTTAGTAATGTGGACTGGGAAGGTAGCAGAGAAGGGCATCCCTACACATTTCAAAGAAGACATCAGAAATCAAACCCATGTGAAACTGTGGTTTCTTGTATAAGAGTGAAAGAATGTGGCCAACAAACCAAATGTTTATTTCCCAAGAAAAGAAAAGATCCTAGTCAATTTGATTCCAGTGTCTCTTCTGTGGTCTAATTAATCAAATCAAAATGAATCCCCAAAATAGTAGCCACTTGCCAAACCTATAAGACAATGTCTGCTTCTAATTATTACGTAAACAACTTCTCAAAGGGGAAATTTAGGGGGAAAAAAGACAAACTTTTTATATTTTTTTTCGAAATTGCTGCCTTTTAAATATTTTCCCCAAAGTCAGCATAAGAATAAGACTAAGCATTAGGAAGGTTACTCTGGCATTTCATGTTTTTAACACAATCACTTCCAATATCAGTTTTCTCTGTGTGTGTGGTTTTTGTTTTTGTTTTTGGTTGTTTGGTCTAAACCTATGATTTCATTGGTATAAGGAGCTCCCCCAGTGAAGGGAACTCTGGATATAGAAACTCCTTCCACCTTTGCATATTGGCAGAATCTATAATAGTCTTAGAGAGTTAGTTACCTGCGGGGTTAAGTGACTGGTCCTAGGATTACTGAACTAGAATGAGGTAGGATATGAACTCAAGTCTTCTTTATTTGAAAGCTCTCCACTATTATACTCTTGGCCTAATATCTTGTATTTCTTTATTTCTATTGTAGGTAAATATCCAGAGAGTTCCCTGTGGGCAGGGGAATGTTTTGAAACCCAACTATGCATGATGAAACCCAATTAGATAGACAGCATTGTCTTATTACTGAGTCTTATTACTCGGAAGATACTGAGACATTGTGAGCCCTAAGGCAGGTGGAGGTAGACTTCTGCCATGGGGGACTTTTTAAAACTCTACTATGGCAGAGAAAAGACACTTGACTGAGGCTGAGGTTGGAGTGGCAGTGGCAGAATGGAGGCAGTAGTGGTGGTGGTGGTGGTGATAACACAAGAGCTGTCACTTGGTTTCAGTGATTTGACTTTGAGTATTTCAGACTTGGCTTCTATGGATAAGCCTCTGCTGCCTGGAACAAAGGACTTTGATAGAGGTGGCTAGAATGGACTGATGCTACAGATGGTAGTAACTGCTTGGGATCTGTGAAAAGATAGCAAAGATTTAACTCCCTTTCCTGTTGCCCATAGAGGACAGACTCTTTTTACTTGCTTTTCTCTATTTCTTTTACCTGTTTCTGCTTTCTGATTTTTTTGTTCTCCTATAAACTTTGACTCTTTATAAGTAACTCATCCCTATTACTTAATTGTGTGTTGGTGTGCAATGGAGGATATCAGTGACTAGCTTGGGATATGGAGAACTAAACAGGTCAGAGGTTTATGCTAGAGTTTTCTTTCCTCATCCAGGGATGAACTGATTGTAAGAGAATCTTGTCATTTTGATTTTTATTAATAAATTTCATAAACTAGTAAATAGCAAAAATATATATATGAATCATGTGACTCAGGGTCATGTACCTCTAGGCCATTGTAGTCATTGGTGAGCCAGATTCAGGTGACAGTGTATAGGAGGCTCAGTGAAGCTCTAGAGATATGAACCAAGCTTCCTAGACCTCCAAGTGGGAGGAAAAAGACTTGGCCTGGAAAGAATCCGCTCTGCTCACATTCCTAAGATGGGAGGGGAAATTGGAAGAGGGAAGGCTTCCTTCTTTTGCTTTCATTTTACTCCCTAAACCTCTAAATCTGGCCTGCGCAACATGCAGCCCATGGGCCACTTGCAGACCGCCAAAGGATTTTGGGCAGCCCACAAAAAATGTAGAGGATGTAAAAGAAAGTAAAGATTTGAAGAATGCTTGGTCCGTGCACTTAACCTGCTTTCTACTAGTCACTATGGTACCCATCATGTAACTTGGTGGGTGGGTGGCCACTGTGCACTCTTTCCTGTTTGTTCCATGACCTGTGGCAATCAACCATCATCAGTCTGTCTCTAGTTTGAGGGGATCAAGAATCAGATCTTTTCTCTGTGTTTTTGGTTGTTACTAAATGTAAATAGTAAGATAACCTGAAAAATATATTAAAACTTGTACCACTTAGCAGAGTAATTCTTTTAAACATTAATGTGATTTCATGATAAATAAAAATCTTAAGTAGTAAGTGCAACTAATTGGTATTAATTGAAATTTCCCTTTTTAAAAAAATATTGTTTATTTGTAAAGTAGTTTAATTATTAATTCTACCTCTACCTGGAAAGTGAGCCACTTAGAACTTATCTGTGGCCTGAAGAAGTTTTAGCCTATTTTGATTTTGTCCTATACCTACTGTCAAGTTGTGAAGGTCTGCTCTAAACTTGATACCTGATGATAACACTATCATGCTTTAACTTCCAAACATTCAGGTCTAGAAAATCTCACTTTATGAGGAAGTGTAGGCTTCAAATGCTAGTCATCTTGTGGCCTTGGGCAAATCACTCTTCCTTTCTGGGATTCAGTTTCTTTATCTGTAAAATGAAGAATGTGGACTATGTAACCCCTAATATCCTTTCCACATTTGATGTATGTTCTAAACTATGACCTTTAGTTCTGTGATTCTTTTAAATAAAAATTCTATGTTACTTCTGATGCTAACAGTCTATGTTCCAAAGTCTCTGTCAGTTCTGAGATGCTGGTAGGTATAGGTAATAGTCTCTTTTCTAAAGACCTGTATAATTCCTCTGTGTTCTGTTTAAGCTCCCATATTCTGTGATCTTTGATTAAAATGAGGTACTCAAGAGGATTATTTGAAACACTAACATTTATATAGCACTCTAAGGTTTATAAAGAGCTTTTCATATATTATCTCATTTGATCATGACACTCAACAGTGGGTCCATGATAGAATGGCCAGTCTGCACCTGTATTTCCACCAGGACAGTTAATGCTCTTTCCATAATTCATGTTACAGTGTTCATCTCTCTATACAAAGAGAAATATAACCACTGCCATGGTGGGTGGCCCCAATTAAGCTTTGCCAGTAGAGAGCTTCAACAAAGCTTTTTTGGATGTCAGCCAAACTTAATTGAAAAGCAGGAACCTCAAAACACACAGAACTCCAATAATGGAAATGTACCAGGGCAGCTTAAATTGGTAACTCAGTGAAGCAGGAGAAAATCATTACAAGAGATCAGGCAAAAAAAAAAAATCTTGCTTTAGAAATTGCATAAATATTGATTCTTACAGGAAGTTAATTGTATGGTAAACAATGGAGAACTTACACATAAACAGCTTGATTTTTGATGATTGTACACATTTTTTTTTATCACACATTCACTTTTTGCTGACCCTAGACTGGATGGTATATAGCATCTAGAACCATTAATTAGAATGAGGGTTCTGTAATACAAAAACTAGCCATGTAAACTTGGGCAAGTCACTTAACCCCAACTGCTCTCCAAAAAGCAAAAAAAAAAAAAAAGTGAGGGTTCTTACCTTTCTTGTGAGTCTTGTGAGTAAGAAGAAATAGTAAGGGGTACCTCAGAATTATTTCTTCAGCTGAGGACTGGCTAGGGATGATAAGGTTCCAAGTTTCATTAGTGTTACCTTCCCATCATAATCTGATTGGCTCAGACCAGCTCCCTGTGATCTTCCTACTGCCAACAGATAGTCAAAGATCAAAGGCTCCTTCCCCTTCAGAGTCATCCCTGGTCTTCTAGATTGAATATAAAGATACAACAGAACTCCCTACGGGCAAACACCAATGGGTAGGCTCTGGGGTAGGGGTGGGGTCCTACTGATATACAAATAGATAATAAGGGTCAACTGCTGAACACCTTCCTCCTGCCACCTAAGTATATGTGATAAATTAATGACCAGCTACTGAGAAGTTCTCTGGCTCTCATGGTCTTACAAGCATCTCAACTATAGAGGAATCTACTTTTGACCAAATAATAACCTGTTTAGGGGAAACAGCAAAATGGCCAGACCAAACCATTAGTGTCAGGACTTGTCTATCCCTGGGACAGAGAGATGGTGTAAGTGGAGATAATTCTGGACTTCTAAAGACCTGAATGATTCTTCTGTAGTCCCTTCAGTAAGTCACAACCTCTCTCAGTTCTATATCTGCAAAATGGGCCTAATTAAGTGCAAACCTCATAAAGTTATTGGGAGATTTAAATGAGAACATATGTAAAGCACTTTGCAAGCTTCAAAGGACATATAAATGTCAGCTATCATTGTTACTGTTATTATTGTCATCAGGACTGGAAGCATTGGTTGATGAATTGCTCATTTTCCCTACCTTAGTGATAGCTGGATTATCTCATGTCTCTTCATGCATCTTACATTCCCACCAGGCCCTTACCTGCCTCTGTACATTTGCTCATGTCCTTATAGAATGCCTGAAAATGAACTCCTTTAAACCTGACTCTGTCTATTCCTCTGTCCCTTCCTTCCTTCAATTTCCAACTCAGTCACCATCTCTTTGTAGTGTATGGGAAAATGTGCTGGATTTGGAGTTAGAGGACCTTGGCTCAAGTATGGATTCTGTTACTTAACTTATGTGACATTGGGTGGGTCACAACTTCTGTGGTCCTCAATTTCCTTGTTTATTAAAGGGTTAGTTGAGTTCTAAAGTTCCTTCTACCTCCTAATCTAGAAGCGCCTAGCCCCTGAAGCCTTCCCTGACATCTCCTCTGCCCCTGCCCAGTGACCTTTCTCCTTCAGCTTTCTTATAGCCCTTTGCCTGGACCTCTCCTCTGTACTCATCTCATCCTCTCTTCTCATTGTAGGTAGATTGCTGGATCTGGAGTGAGGAAGACCAGAGTTAAAGTCCTGTCTCAGACACTTAGTAACTCTGTGGCCTTGGGCAAATCATTTAATGTCTTTCAGCCTTTGTTGTTGCTAATTCATTCATTTCAGTTGTGTCCAACTCTCCAGGGCTCCATTTGGGGTTCTCTTGGCAGAGTTACTGGAGTGGTTTGCCCTTTCCTTCTCTAGCTCATTTTACAGATGAGAAAGCTAAGGTAAACAGCGTAAAGTAACTTGCCCAGGACCACATAGCTAGTAAGTGTGTAAGGCTGGATTTGAACTTAGGAAGATGAGTCTTCCTGACTCCAGGCCAGGTGTTCTGTCCACTGTGCCACCTAGATGTCCCTTTCAGCTTTAGTTTTCTTATTTATAGAATGGGGATAATAATATCTCCAACCTCACAGGGTTGTTGTGAGGGTCACACGAGACAGCATATGAAAAGCTCTTTGTAAACCTTAAAGTGCTATAAAAGGCTCATTATTATTATTATTTACACTTTATATGAGTTTTTAAAGGTTGCAAAACATTTTCCCTACAACAATCCTTTGAAGTAATACAAATATTATTATATCCATTTTATAGATGAACAAATTAAGGCACAGAGAGATTGTGACATAGACATATCTTTGCTCACACAATTCTAAGTGTCAGAGCCATAGTACAAACACATATTTTTTTTTCTCCCATGAGATTAAGAGTTGGAAGGACTTTAGAGTTTATTCTGTTATTTTATAGATGAGGAAACTGAGGCCCATAGAAATTAAGAAATTTGTCTGGAGAACTGAGTTATCTTTTTTCTCCTTAAAATTATTTATTGATATCTTTTGTTTTTATATCACCTTCATTTCCATTAAATTGAATTATTGTGAACCTAACAATCATCAATAAATACAATCATTTCAAGATACAAAGAACTAAAAAGAAGATGGTATAGAATGTTATAATTTCTGGTATGTACAGTTAAGAAAAAAGAATCATATACATATATGCCTATATAAATGTATATATGCATATACATAAGATATGAGTTTTTAAAAGGTAGTAACAAAATTGCCTTAATTGTGTTTCCTGCCCTAATTCTATCCTCTTCTATGCTTCTTTTTGTTTTCTTCAGTGCATTTTGAGTAATTTTATTAATTCTTTTTTTATATCTGTCATTACTCACTAACCTTTTCATACCCCCCAGCCTCCAAATAGAAGCCCTAAAAATATGTGTAGGTCATGTCTGAGAATGCATATTTCATTCTGTACCTCTTGTCTATTATTTCTCTTCCAAGAGATGGGAGGTATGTTGATGTATTTCCTCATCAGTCTTTTGACTCTTCCTACCATTCCCACTACTAACCAACAAAATGGAATTCAAGGAATAAGCTTTGACTTAACAGGATCCGATTCATTAAAGACTGAACATGGAATCTCAGGTCAGGTTAGGACATGAGGAGTGCCCTCCAACCCCGGAAATTTTATTGACCTTTTTTCCCTTGTGACCCAAGATGGAATCTACTTAGTTGTCACATGGACACCTCAAAGTCAATATTTGCCAAATCGTATTCAGTATCATAAAAACCAAACCAAACCAACCCCCAAACCGACACCCCTACAGATTGGGTGAGTTGTGTCTCAATGGCAGCTCCTGTGAAAATGATAAGGCAATTTTAGTGAACTTCAAGCACAGTTTGAGTCAGCAGTAGGGCATAGCAGCCAAAAAAGCCCATATAAACCAATGTATACTATGCTATTTTGAGAGAGGGATGGTCAATCAGTCAGTCAAATAACGTTTTAAAAGTTATGTACCAGGCACCTCTGAGGATACAAAAAAACAAAAACCAGTCCCTGATCTCAAGGAGCTCACAGTGAAATGGGAGAGACAATGGGTATGGAGAAAGGAATAAGCATTTATTGAGAATCCACTATGTACAAGAACTGGGTTAAGCACTTTAGAAATATCTCATCTGATTCTCACAACAACCTTGGTAAGTAGGTGCTATTATTATTCTACAGTTGAAGAAACTGAGACATAAAGAGGTTAAGTGACTTGTCTAGGCTCACACAGTTAGAAAGTGTCCTGGATTTGAATATGTCTTCCTAATTATAGGCCCAGAGTGCCAAGTGTCTGCCTCTAGGTAGGAGTAAAAATGAGATGTGTACAAGATAAATTGGGAGATAGTCTCAGAGGGAATGCACTAAGATTAAGAAGGATTGAGAGAGGGTTCTTACAGAAGGTAGGACTTCAGCCAAGGATAAGGGGAGTACACTTTCTCAGTTCTCTGACTAGGTCACACCACATCTGAATATCTATATTCATTTATTCAATAAACATTTATTAAGCACCTACTATGTACCAGTATTCTTTCCCCACTACACCATGAAGCTTCTCATACTTATTGATATACTTGTCTTCCCCACCCACCCCTTCATTAGAGTATAAGCTTTTTGATGGCAAGGTCTGTGTGGTACCTTTCTTTCTGCAAGGCTGAGTTGTGGTTTGTACAAAGCCTTCTGCACAGTAGGTATTAAAATATTTCTGAAAATGTAATTGAAAAGATTCTATAATTAAGAATGTATATAGAAATGCTATAGAAATTTCGAAAGATGAGTGAGTTGTGGTCTAGATTAAGCCCAGCTTCCCCCATGCCAAAAAAGTAACAAATATACCTAATAAAGTAAGAGTTTGGCAACATCAACAAAAAGCACAGGACAGAATGAAATCTTCTCAGGGAAAAATTGTTTCTCAGATAAAATGAAGAAACAAATGAGAAACAAGGCTTAAATGGAAGAAATATTATAGGGCAGAAGAAGTTGAGGAGATATCTTTAGAAGGAAGGAACAATACAATAGCAAGATGACACTCAGGAACTTAACTGGATCCATTGCAAGAGTCTGAGCTCAGTAAGTTTATAAAGGTAGATATAAAGTTAATAAAATAATAATAGTAAAAGACAAACACAAAACTTGAAAGCTTAGTTCAGTTGGTGGAAAGTTTTTTTTTAAACAAGTTGATGGATTCTCTGAGGAAAAGAATGATCCAAACAAAAATGTAGAGGTGGTAGAACAGATAAAAAAATAAACAGTGTGACTGGAAGATTCAAGATTCACACATATGACAATAACAGAGGACAGAGATCAAGGAAATGATTTGAGAATTATTGGTCTCCAGAAAAGTAAGCCGAACTAAAGATTCAGAATTTCACATTCTGGAAAGTCATATAAGAAAATGTCCCAGCAAGAGTAAGGAGCTAGTTTATGGAATCTACTGATGGCCATTAGCGGGGAATTTCAAATTTAACTCACTCACAAATATAGTCATCAAACTCTAGAGCTTCAGTCACTGAATCTCATAGGTCCTTAGAAGAAGCAAATCACTAACAGAAGTATCAATTCAAATAGCTCGAGATTTCTCATCAAGAAAGAGAACTCACAGGAAAGTCTAGAATGTGATATGCTGAAAAGTCTGGGAAATCACCCTGTTCCTCAAAACTGACTATCAGTAAAACTGAATCTATTCCTTAAGAGAAAAATAGAATTTTAAAAATACAATGAAAGATTTCTTTTTTTAATATATTTTTTATTTATTTTATGCAAAAGCTATTTCTCACGTACTTGGAAGATGTCTCTAGATTCTCCTATTGTCATTATTTTTTTAACTTAAAATTTTTTTTGTAGTTTATTTTTAAAATTTTTTAATTTACATCATTCATTTCCACAAGATTTTGAGTTACAAATTTTCTCCCCATTTTCCCCTTACCCACCACCCCAAAACAGCGATACCACTGAATATCCCCTCCCCCAATCTGTTCTCTCCCATATCTTCCCCTACCCCCCTTCAACATCCCAGTAGGGCATGGTGGATCTCTATGCCCCAGTGCCTGTATATCTTCTTTCCCAGTTACATGTAAAATAATAATAATATATATTTTTTAAATATTTGATTTTAAAACTTGAATTCCAGATTCTTTCCCTTCCTCCCTTGTCACCCACCCTTACTGGGAAGATAAGCAATTCAATATAGGTTGTACATGTGTAGCTGTGCAAAACATTTCCATAGTGGATATACTGTGAAAGACTGACTATATTTCCCTTCATCCCATCGCACCCCCCACTTATTCTATTCTCTACTTTGATCTTATCCCTTTTCAAAAGTGTGTGCTTCTAACATACCTCCCCCCAGCCTGCCCTCCCTTCCATCATCTTCCCTCTCATCCCCTCCCCCCCTACTCTCCTGTAGGGTGAGATACCTTATTTAGTGTGTATGTCATCCCTCCCTAGGCCAAATTCATTGAGAATAAGGTTGACTCATTTCTTTTTGCCTTCCTGTTCTTCCCCTCCATTGTAACAGTTTTCCCTTGCCTCTTCTATATGAGATATTTTTCCCCATTCTGTCTCTCCCCATCTCCCTTCATTATATTCCTCTCTCACCTCTTAATTTCACCTTTAAGTATCACCTCTTCCTATTCAATTGGTCCTATACCCTCTGTCTACTTATACCTGTACACATATATACACACACTAACATATGTATTCATATGCCCATATACCCTCCTATATAGACATATATATGTATGTGTACATACATACATATATATATATATATAAATTTCTATTCCCTTAAACTATTCTCATACTGAAAAAAGTTTCATAAGTTACAATTATAGTTTTTCCATGTATGAATGTAAGTAGTTCAACTTTGATAAGTTCCTTATGATTTCTTTTCCCTGTTTACCTTCTTATGCTTCTCTTGCTTCTTGCATCTGAATGTCACATTCTCTATTCAACTCTGGTTTTTTCATCAAGAATGATTGAAAGTCCTCTATTCCATTGAATGACCATATTTTCCCCTGAAACATGATATTTAGTTTTGCTGGGTAGGTGATTCTTGGCTTTAATCCCAGCTCCTTTGACCTCTAGAATATCATATTCCAAGCCCTTCAGTCCCTCAGTGTAGAAGCTGCCAGATCCTGTGTTATCCTGATTGTGTTTTCACAGTATTCAAACTGTTTCTTCCTGACTGCTTGTAATATTTTCTCCTTGATCTGGGAATTCCAGAACCTGGCTATAATATTCCTAGGAGTTTTCTTTTTTGGGATCTTTTTCAGGAGGTGATCAGTGGATTCTTTCAACCTCTATTTTGCCCTCTGGTTCTAAAACATCAGGGCAATTTTCCTTGAGAATTTCCTGGAGGATGATTTCTAGGTTCTTTTTTTGATCATGGCTTTCAGGTAGTCCAATAATTTTAAAATTATCTCTCCTAGATCTATTTTCCAGGTTAGTGGTTTTTCCAATGAGATATTTCACATTGCCTTCTATTTTTCATTCTTTTGGATCTGTTTAATAATATCTTGATTTCTCATAAAGTCACTAGCTTCCATTTGCTCCAATCTAATTCTGAAGGAATGATTCTCTTCAGTGAGCTTTTGAGATTGTTTTTCCAAATGGCAAATTTGGCTTTTTAAGGCATTATTATCCTTATAGGCTTTTTGAGCCTCTTTTGCCATTTGAGTTAGTCTATTTTTTAAGGTGTTATTTTCTTCAGTCAGGTTGTTGACTGTCAGTTTATAATTTTTTTGTATCATTCTCATTTTTTCTTCCCAATTTTTCCTCCACTTCTCTTGTTTGGTTTTCAAAATCCTTCTTAAGGTCCTCTATGGCCTGTAAGCAGCTTATTCTTTCCTTGGAAGCTTTTGGTGCAGGAGTTCTGACTTTTCTGTCTTCCTCCTGTTCCATGCCCTGATCATTTTTGTCCCCAAAAAAGGAATCCAGAGTCAGACTGCTTTGCTTCCCTCGTTTTCTCATGTTGCCACTCAATTACTTGACTTTTGAGCTTTTTGCCACAGTAGAACTCTGCTAACAGAGGGGGGAGCTTTGTCCCAATTTCTGGGGTTTTCTCAGTTGCTGGAGCTATTAGTTGGGTGCCTTCTCTGAAGCCTCCACACTCTAGCAAACTGGTCATGTACCCTAGGACTTCCATCCTAGACAGAAATCCAGAGCCAAGCAGGTTAAAGCAAGAGTGATTACCCCTTAGACTAGTTGATTGGTCTCCCTACAATCTGCAGACCAGGAGCTCTGAAGCACCCACATGGTGGCGGCTGCATGGCTGCAGCGCCTCAGCCACTTCTCCCTCCAGGGGGTAAAGGCCTGACTGCACTCCTGAACTCTCAGTTCACAAAGTCCACGCTGCATTGACCTCTCACTTTGTCTTTGGCATCTATGGGTTGATAATTCTGGAAACTGCCACAGCTGCTGGTGATCTGAAGTCCCTCCAGCTGGCCGCTGGTTGTGGCCACCCTGAGGCTAAAACATCCAGCTTGTGCAGGGCTGGGCTTGGCTCCCAGAGAGCTGTGTTGGTCATTTCCTGCCAGCCTGCTGGTCTGTCTTCAGCAGGAGGTTAGCTTCTCTGTGTCATTTTGTGGGTTCTGTAGCTCCAAAGTTTGTTTAGAGTTACCTTTTACATGAATTGGAGTCCAAAGATTTCTTTAGCTGTCCATAAAAAAAAATCCTGGGGATTGTTGTGTGCTGTGCAAAGTTTTTGATTTGATGGCCAACCATCATGTGGAAGCTTTACAAAGTAAGCAAAACTTTAAAACAAGAAATGAATAAGTAATGAATCATAGTGGTTTTTAAAAAATGCTATAAGGTTTAGAAAGGCAATTAAATTTTTAAGTCTTACCTTATAAGATAAATACTGAAGAAACATTTCTAACATTCTTTTAGAAATTAAAGATAAAATAGAAGTAAACAATCTTGAGAAGTAAGAAAAAGAGGAGAAAAATATTATTCAACTAATTTCAATGATATGGATAGAAAAAACCTAACTGATAAAGAGGTGGGATCATGGGCAGGGGAATGGATAATTCCTAAACTCAACTCCTCTCTAGATCTAGAGGAAAAATGGGCAAGTTTAATAAAGAAAATAGCAGTAGAATCTCAGGAATTGTGTTTGGCATGGGTAGAAGAGAATGGGACTGCATGAACACATACAGTATAGGAATAAATTGTTATTGGCAGCACAACCTAAACTCTACCTTTTAAAAATTAAAAGAAATAATGTAACATGACATGATGGAGGGAAACCAAACTAAACAATTATAACCCTGAATGTAACTGTATTCAACTTACCTATAAAAAGGAAGAGAGTTATAGAATGAACTAGAAAATAAAACCCAATAATATTTTACCCACAGGAAATGCCCCTAAAACATAGAACACATAGAAAGATTTAAAATGAAAGGCTGACATAAAACCTATTATGCTTCACCTGAATTTTAAAAAAAACCCAGAAGTTTGCAATCATGATTTTGGGTAAGGCAGAATTAAGAATAGATAGCATTTAGAAGAACAAACAGGAAAATTATTTTATGCTTAAAGGAACTATAGACAATAATGTAGCATAATATTAACTGTATGTACGCAATAACAACACAGTGTAGTGGAAATGGTCTGCACCTGGAAATCTGAAAAACCTATGTTTCTCATGCTTATTAATGATATTCTCTATGTGCCTTAAGAAATTACTAATTCATAAAATAGTGATTTGCACAGGTGGAATGAATGTCCCCATACTATGCTGACAAAATAATAGATCCTTTGCTATAGCAATTAAACACTTAAAGGAAAGCTTACATGACAAGCAAAAAGATCTAGATGTTAAGGCAAATCAATAATAGGAGACTTTGCATTTCTTTATTGGAAATTCATTTTTAAATTTAGAATTTTAATTTGTGAATTTTAAGTTTCTGAATTAAAATTAATTTTAATATTAATTTCAGAATTTAATATTTATAACAGAAAAGATAAATAAGAAGACAATTATAAGCTTTTAAAGAATGTTAGAAAAACTCTATTTGGTAGATGTGGCAGGAATTGAATGAATATATGAAAATAAATTCTTATTGTAACATGTGGGATTAAAAAAAAAGACTGTTCTTTAGACCATAATATATAAAAGATACAGGATTTTGTCAGTATAGGAAATGGTAAGTGTGAACATTTCCTCCACCAATAAAGGTCTCAATCCATCTATCACTTAAGTCCTAGAAAGCTTGCTGAGGTATCTAGAGTTTAAGGAACTGGTTTGGGGGACACGTAACCAGTAAGTGTCAGAAGCAAGATTTGAATCTGGGTCTTCTTGAATCTAAGTTTAATATTTTACCCTACATAGCACAGTAAACTGCAAATTGATAAATCATCTAAATAAGAAATATCATACCATAAAATAAATTAGAAAATGGATTCTGTCTTTCTATTTTATCTGTGAACAAGAGACAAATTCTTAACCAAACTGACATGGGGAAATCATAGAACACAAAATAAATGTTGATTATATTAAGAAAAAAGTCACCACATTCTTTTATATGCTGTTAGGCAGAAAGAGTTCATTAAGAAGTTCAGGAAGGAAGAAATCTAAATGCATCCTGTATGGATTGTGTAAAAAAAAATAAAGGAAGTATGAATACAATTTTTAGGCCTTCTGAATGGAAAACAAACAAACCCTTCCCTATAGCCTGAAAAAAAGAGTGAGTCAAACATCAACTCATAAAAATCACACTAAAAATAATGATAATCTGAGTTATCAAAAGTTATGGGATATAGCTATAGTGTATTTGTACATATATAGCATGAAAGAACATTTCTATGCTAGAACAAAAGAGGAAAAAAGGATAAATGCTAATGAATATATAGTTAAAATAATTAGAAAACCAACAAAAAATAATGATCTCAAAGCAAGCACATAGAATGAAAATTTTAAATAGAAATAAAAAAAAAAAAGAACAATTAAAATAATTAAAGAAATAAAGAACTTTGAAAAAAACAAAAAAAAAAAAAAAACCTGGTAAACTATTACTGAATTTGTCTTCCAAAAAGAAAGAAGAAAATCACATTTTTTTAAAAAATGAGAAAAATCAGAAAATCCTTGAAATGAGGAAGAAATGAAGAAAAATCCTCAGAAACTATTATACTCGGATCTATGCCAGCAAAACTGAAAACTTACATATGAGGAACAACTATCTACACAAATACAAGGAACTTAACTGAACAAAACAACCCAATTAACTTAAACAATTTAAATTAAAAAAAAAACCTGAGCAAATCACAAATGAATTCCCACAGGAAAAAAAAATCCTAATTTAAATGAAATTACCAGTGCACAAGTGAATTTTATTAAACATCTAAAGCAGGGCTTCTTAAACTTTTTCCACTTGTGACCCCTTCAGTATTTCTTAAACTATGGGTCATGACCCATTGTGGGGTCTTTAGATTCTAAAGAACAAATTTCTATGGAACCAAGGTGGTGTAGCAGGAAGCAATGCAACTGAGCTTCGGTCCAGATGAGATGGAATCCTGATGGGGAAATTCAGAAAAAGTCGCAACAAGTTATCAAGTCCCTTGCAGGTTGGCATAAAGAGACAGAGGTCTGCTGACATACGACTGGTTAGGGACGGGCCGCCATGTGGAGCACTCCAATGCCCAGGGAGAGTCTGCATACCAGTGTAAAAGAAGGTCTCAAAACCATAGAGTGCGCCCCCAGACCCACACTAGAGCACTACTTTCCCTGGTAGAGAGGCGCTGGCAGTGTAATGAGAATAGAGAAAGTTTAGAAGCAAGTAGCTTTTGGCTCAGACTCCAGAATTACAGTGATATATTAGTTCTAACATCTAGCCTAACTTGCAGAGGAATAACTAGGTTAGTAATCCCAGACCAAGCAGTAGCAGAACTTCCTCATTGGTTGATGAGGGCAGAGTCCAACAGGATTCTGTTGTTCTGACCAAAACCTAGGTCAGGAACTTGCAGTACTCAGACCAGAAGGGAAGCAATAGGACTTTACCCTACATCAGACTACTCTGGGTACACTGAAAGCTTGTAGGTAGGTCTCCAGCCTATTGCAGAGATCCCAAAATAAGATAGTGTTCAATAAACTAAGAAAGTAGCAACAGGACCAGTCCAGGCCCTTCCTTCAAAGGTGTGGCAGAGCCCAGCCCTTACACCTGAAGGCAAGAAGTAGATTGGAAATTAAACAAACAAACAAAAATCCCACCTTGAGCTACTATGGTGGGAAGGAAACTAATGATAAAAAGCAGAAGAGAACGACTCTAAAACATTTATAAGCAGTGCTTCAGAATAAAACATAGATTGAATATAAACTTGGCTAGAATTCCTGGAAGTGCTGAAGTAAGAGTTTTTTTTAAGAGTTAAAATATTTTCATAAGTGAAATGAGAGCGCTTGAGGGAAAAATTGGAAAAGAATTGAAATCTATGGAAGAAAGAACTGGGAAAGGGAGAAGCTGAAGTCATAAAACCTTGACCAAATAACAAATACCCTGAAAATTAAGATGGACCAAATAACTATGAAATAAATGAAAATAAATGAAGTCAATAACTCCAAGAGGCTACCAAAAATATTAAAACAAAGTCAAGAGACTGAAAAAATAGAAGAAAATATGAGGTATCTCAATAAAAACAATTGACCTGGGAAATAAATTGAGGAGAAAAAAAATTAAGAATCATTGAACTATCTGAATGTCATGACCTGAAAAAGAGCATAGATATCTTATTTCAAGAAATTTTAAAAGAAAACTGCCCAGATCTTTTAGAACCAGAGAGCAAAATGGTAATAGAAAGAGACCATTTCTTTACTTCTGGAAACAAATCCTCAAATTAAAACTCCCAGAAATAGCATTGTCAAAATCCAGAGTTTCCAGGTCAAAGAAAAAATTTACAAACAGCCAGAAGGAAAATTAAAGTACAGAGGATCCTCAGTCAAGATCAGACATGATTTAGCAGCCATTACCATATGGAGCAAAGGACTTGGCATATGATATTCCTGAAGGCAAAGAATATGGGATTACCTGGAAAAATTGAGTATAATACTACTGGGGAAAAAAGAATCTTTAATGAAATAGAGGCTTTCCAAGGATTCCTGATAAAAAGTCCAGAGCTGTGGAGAAATTTTGAACTTCAAACACAGGAGTTAGAAGAAACAAAAAGGCTAATGTGAAAGAACAATGATAAAGGACTAAACAAGGATAAACTGCTTATATTTTAATACAGGGAGATGACATATATGTCTCCTCTGAGCACTATTATCATTAGTGGTCATAGAGGGACTCCAGTTAGATAAGACCTGGGAGTATTTCTGTTATACCTTGATGCTCTTAAGAGAAGAATGGAAAGAGAGGGGAAGAATACACTGGGGATGGAAGGGAAGGCAAGGAAGGTTAGGGAAAATTATTTCACATAGGATGCACAAGAGTTATCTATATAACAGGGAGGAGAGGGTGAGAAGGAGAAGTTGACACGTCAACCTTACTTTTATCTGAACTATATAAAGGAAGGAAGAATATGTATTCACACATTTGTGTAGAGAAATACATTTCATTCAACCAGGAGGAAAAGAGGAGAAGGGAGAAGGAAGGATTAGAAGGAGGGTACATTAAGGGAGGGATCAGTCCTAAGCAAAGCAAACTGTAAGAATGTACAAAAAATTTAAGTTGCAAAAATGAGAAATCTGAGAGAGTGCCTACAACCTGGAAAATAGATGAACAAGTTATGGTATATAAACATGATGGAGTACTATTGTGTTATAAAAAAATGATGCAGGGAATGGTTTCAGAGAAACTTGAGAAGACTTCTATGATCTGATGCAGAGTGGACTGAAAGAATCAGAACAGTTTAGATGACAATAATATGGTAAATGCAAACAACTTTGAAAGAATTAGGAACTTTAATCAACATAATGACATACCATGATTCCAGAGGAATAATGATGAAATTTTATATCCATTTCCTGAGAGAGAGGTGAAGGACTCAGAGTAAAGAATATCTCTCTCTCTCTCTCTCTCTCTCTCTCTCTCTCTCTCTCACACACACACACACACACACACACACACACACACACACACACACACACACACATACACATACACACACAGCCAATGTAGAGATTTGTTTTGATTATACATTTTAATAATTGGGTCTGTTTTTCTTTAGTTTTCAAAGGGGGGAGGCAGGGAGGTTGAAGAGGTAGGGTGAGTAGGCAGATTTTTGCCAATTGAAAACATAAAATACAATAAAAAAATAAATTTATATTTTGCTTGAGAAAAAACCGAAGAGATCTAATTCTCTTAAACTGTTGTCAAAGAATTTCAAGCCATTTTAAATTGCTATTTAAGTTGTTTTAAAAAACAGAGAAAGAAGGTACTCTATCAGATTTAATCTATGAAGCAAATAGGATCCCCAGATATTCAAATAAGAAAAAGTTATAGTAGGGAAAGAGAAGTCAGTTTTGCTAGTAAATATTGATGCATAAATATTACAGAAAACATTACCAGAGACTACAACAACATATACAAACAAAATCTTTTTATTAGGACCAAGTTGGATACATATCAGGAACGTAAGACAGGTTGAACATTTAAAAAATGAGGATAATAAGTCATTAATAATAAAAATAATAAAAGCCATATTATAATGTCAATAGGAACAGAGAAAGTACAACATTCATTTATGTCAAAAGCACTAGAAATATAGTAATGAAATGATTTTTGCTTATTGTGATAAAAAAAACTCATCTATATGAAACCACTAACAAATCTTGCTTATAGTAGAGAAATACCAGAAGTTATCTTAATACAATCAACAGATTGCTCATGTAGCACTGTTCCCATGTAATCTAGAATTATTGATGCTAGCTATAAACTGATAAGAAAAATAAATTAATGGGATAAGATTTTTGGCAAAAAAAATTCTGTTCACGGACAATATAATAGTTTACTCAGAAAATTGCAGAGAATCAACTAAAATTAATTAAAATCATAACTAGTTTCATTGAAATATCAGGATACTAAATAAGTCCACAGAAATCATTAGCATTTCTATATATTATCATGAAAACCATGGAAAATGGATAGAAATAGAAAATACTTTACAAAGCCATAAAATGTATCGAGTAGTTGGGAGTTAACCTATCAAGGCATACAGAAAAGATTTACATAAATCCAATGATAAAATATCTTTTATAGAAATAAAGCAAGATCTAAATGAGTAGTTTTTCGATGTTTGTGGCTGGGCTGGGCTGGGCTAATATAATAAGATGGCAATGGTAATACAATTAATCTACAGATTTAATGCTATACAAATCAAAACAGCAATGTGCTATTTTTTAGATTTAAACAAAACAATAGCATTTCAAATAAAGGAAGAAAATGTAAAAAATATTGGATTAACAATGAAAAAAGTAGAATAGGGGCAGCTAGGTGGTGCAGTGAATAGAGCACCGGTCCTGGAGTCAGGAGGAGATGAGTTCAAATGCAGCCTCAGACATTTGACATAATTACTAGCCATGTGATTTTGGGCAAGTCACTCAACCCCAATTGACCTCCAAAAAAAAAAGTAGAATAGAATGTGGAATAACATTATCAGCTCTAAAATTACTTTATGAAGTAATTTAGTGGGTGGATTAAAAAAGAAAGATCAATGCAGTAGATCAAACAAATGAGATTTGAAAGAAAATGTGCACAGAAGTCTAAGTTTTGATGAACCTGAGGACCTAGTTTACTGATGAAAGTCCTCATTATTCAATAAAAAACAGTTGGGAAAAAAAGAATAGCAGTTTGAGGGAGAAAACAGGTTTAGACCAGAATTTTTCACTATATATAGCACAGCAAATTACAAATGGATAAGTTATCTAAATATAAAAAGTTGTGTTGTGGTGGTATTTGTTCAGTCATTTCAGACTCTCAATGAGCCTATTTGGGGTTTTCTTGCCAAAGATACAGGAGGAGTTTGCTATTTCCTTATCCAGCTTATTTGACAGCTGATGAACTGGGGCAAACAGGGTTGAGTGATTTGCCCAGGGTCACACAGCTAGTAAGTGAGCCTTGATTTGAACTCAGGTCTTTCTGATTCCAGGCCTGGTGTTCTATCCACTGTACTACCTAGCTGCCCCAGCTAGGGGCATACTGCAAAAGATTAGAGGATGGAAGCTTACTTACCTGAACCCTTCCCATCTTTCCACTCTTGTTACTTGTTTCTCCCTTCCACATCCTCTACATAAGATCCAGTGATAATTTCTTCCTTGCTGTTCCTGTTACACACCACTCAATCTCCCTACCCTTCACTAGCTGTTCTCCATGCCTGGAATTCTCTCCCTGTCTCACCTCCCGACTTCCCTGTCTTTCTGGAAGTATTAGCTAAACTCTCACCTTTTGCAAGAAGCCTTTCCTGATCCTTCTTAATGATCTTCCTTCTGAGATTCCCTCCCATTTATTCTCTTATTTATACTAAGTTGTCTCCCTCATTTCACTGGGAGCCCCTTGAGAAAGAGACTATTTTGATTTTTTTTTGTCCCTAATGCCCAACATAGTTCCTGACACATAGTAAGTGCTTAATAAATGTTTGTTGATTTGACTTGTTCTAACTGAACTCAGAAAAATTCCTAACCAGTTTGATATAGATTTGGGGAACTTTGTCAGAAAATAAATCCACAGAAGCTTTGTGAAGGCTAAGGCTATGTATCTCACCTTTTTTCCTGAGATCTTTCCAGATTAGTATACAAATAAAGGTTAGAAAGAACAAAAGTTAAGTGAAGAGGGATGAGTTCATTGCCTTCTATCCTCCTGGTAGACATTCCTTTCTTTATTATGTGTGTCTGCCAACAATAACAACCAATACAGCTTTTAGGCTGTATTCTGTTCAGCAGGAAATGTTGTTCCCCTATGGCCAGGGGTGGGGAACCTTTGGCCTTGAGGTCACATGTGGCCCCCAAGAAGTTCTCATTAGGCATACTGTAGTTTCATTCTGAACTCCTTATAGAGTTCAGCAGTTGCCTTTTCTTAGGGTATCTCGTTTATCCTTTGTTCTCAATGTAGATACTGTGGTTGGCTGTTCTAGGAACTTGCTAGGACACTAGAAGTCCAAATCATCTGACCTTCATCATGTGACCTTCAGGTCACAAGGTCTTCCTCTGGCCAAGTGTGGGAGGAGACAGAAGTGCTCTCCTCAGGGCGGCCAGGTAGCACAGTGAGTAAGAGAACCAGCCCCAGTGTCGGGATGACCTGGGGATTGAATCCGGGCTCAGACACTTAGCACCACACCCAGAAATAACTGGCCGTGTAATCTTGAGCAAGTTACTTAAACTCAATTGCTTTGGAAAAAAAAAGAAGTGCTCTCCTCAACTCTGAGCAATTCCTTCTCAGAAACTTGGTTTAAGAATATTTCTTAATAACTGAATAGACACTGGAATATTGCCTGTGTTCCAAATTGCCTTGCTATTCAAGGTGATTAGTGATAGACTGATTCAACAGAGATGTTTCTCACTTGGTTACATGAGTTACTACTCTAAGTAGGGTGAGGTGATAGTTTCAATAGAAATACCCAGCTCATTAGTTCATACCTTTGATCGAATGATTAAATTGAGAATTCTGGGTGACCCCCCCCCCCCTTGTACACTTACAACATCTCTGTGAAGTAGGCAGTGCAAGTATTATTGTCTCTATCTTATAAATGAGAAAACTGTCTCAATGAGGTGAATCGACTCACATAAGGTCCCAATGCTAACAAATGTCAGAGCTGGGACTTGAACCGAGGTCTCCTGACTCTGAGTCCAGAGATCTTTCCACATTGCCCCTCATCAGCAAACTTGGGCAGGCATTGCAAAGGGTTAATGAGCTTCACCTAGAATTAAATAGGAAAAGAATGGTCTGGATTGCAATTGGGAAATTGCTCAACTCTTTCAATGATCTCAAACTTCCTACTGCTATAAAAGGGCATTAGTTAGTTATTAATTATTATTTTAATTATTAGTTTGTTATTAATTATTATTATTAATTATTAGTTAGTTATTAATTAGTTAGTGTAACACTAACATTCTCTTGGTGACATTCAAAACATCCTATCTTCCACTAGGGTCTCACATGAGGATTAGAGCAATTAACCAGAATAAGGGGTAGGGGAACAATGCCCTGTTATGGAAAGAGGAAGAGGGTCCAAAGTAGGATCCCAGCAATTATCAAGCAAATGCCAGGCTAGGTTAGGAGCTAGGATTCCTCAGAATGCTATAATCCAAAGGAGTGATATGAAAGTAGTCCCTTCAGGGACTGGAGCAGAGATTGCAAGCCAGAGAGGTCTGCACTAGATTAGGAGAAACATAACAAAGAGTGTCTGTGAAGTGACTGTCTGATGTAATTTGCCTCCATGGTGCTTGCCTTTGGCAGGAGTGTTCATTCCATTTCCACCCTGTTCTGACAGTTCAGATCCACTGTGCTTTCTCCTGACTCAGTCAGTCACACTGGTAAGGCTGATGGACCCTTAAATGACTTCAAACTATGGAACTCAATTCTCTCAGGAGAATCAGAATCGTCCCCAAAAGGCAGTATGGCACATGGTCAATGTAAGTAGGTAACTGCATATCACTAATGATGGAATGCATGCAAGATGTGGCTTAAAAGCTATCTTTGAGGATGTGGATGGTACGGAAAGGAGACTGTCCAGTCATGCAGTGAGAGATAAACAACATAAATCCTGCACTGGGATTCACAAAATGTTAAGAGAATCAGAGGAAAGTCCTGGGGAATTGGTTGGATTCTTTAAGGAAGATTTGCAGTAGGACATAGACACAAACCACACAGATTGGTAAGGTGAGTGGGAGCAACAGAATGAAATGGTAGAGAGAATCCGATCAGTGAAGACACACTATAGAGCCACAAAAGCATTAAAACCTGTTAGAACTGGTTTGGGGGTGGAATACATTTTTCATTCCTTAAAATAATTTTCTGACATAGGGGTCCAGTGAAAAGTCATTGGGTGCTAGTGCGGATCTGTTATTATGTGCTGTTAGGACAGAAAAATGCAGAATTTAATACTAGAAACCTCAGAAATTGCCAGCAATTACTTTCAGTTATAGGTTTCCCCCACTGCAGCAAGGTCTCTACTTTTCATAAATCCATTTGTAACTCCATTCCCATTGTGATTTCAAAGTCCTGGAAACTCCAGTTCTTTTTTGAGCATTTTTCTCTAACACAGGCATTACACAGGTCAGGATCCCGTAAAGTAAATCACAGAGTCCATGAGATTATAGTTCTGCCTTCCCAAAATAATTTGCCCTGAAACACTGAATCCATGAAATACCAAAAAGTAGCAAAGGTGTCATCAGCCCAGACAATAAGACCCTTGTTGAGACTTTCCTTGATCGATATGAAACATCCATTCACTTCTATACCAAATTGCAATTAAATCATAACACCGCTTCCCAATTGTGGCAGGTCCAGCTTAATAAACAAGACTTCCTGATAATATTGGACCAATAAGTAGGTGATAAAAGGCAGAATATTCTGACTCTATAACCTATTGCTACTGGGTCCCAACTATGCTGAAAAGCCTTCTCTTCCTCTTCTTTTTTCCCCATGAACAGAACAAAAGGATCCTTTGGAGGAGGCAGAGGAATGAAAGAACCCTTATTTTATGGGTTTTCTCTAGCAACATATAGGCTTTGCAAAGCTTAAAGTGCTATGTAAATGTTAGTACTTCTTTTTTATCCTCTTCCTCCATTTTCCTCTTCCTCTCCTCCTCCTCCTCTTCCTCTTTCTCCTTTTCCTTCTTCTCCTTTTCCATTTCTTCTCTACTTAGACAATGAATAAATGCCATTTGAGGAAATTAGGGTGTTGGGGAACCACACTGAAAAAAATTCTAGGGTGTGTTTGGGGGGGCAGAAGGAAATATCTATCTTGATGCTTATAAACATATAAGTACTACTGATATTTGGGTAACATTGAGAGGGACTTTGGCATATGGCTTCCAGCAGGTCTCCTACATGATTCTACTGACAATAGGTGGAACAGAGACTAACTAGCTAACTAATTAATGAACAAGAAATTCCTCATCATTGTGATGAGACCAACTAATCCATGAGGACCATTGGAAAGAGAGGATATAAAATAAAGAGCTAGAGTAAGGCCTGAATACTAACAATAGCAGGTTTGCAAAGTACTTTCCTCACTATAGTTGCGTGAAGTTGAGAAAAGTTAAATGATTTAGTCATCACACAGACATCCCACTCTCATAGTAAGGATTCAAACCTAGGTCTACTGTCTTCAAACTCAGGGTTTTTCCACTATATTATTTTCCCCAGCTATTGCACTATGTTATTTTCTGGTTCCTTGCTGACTGAATTAAATATTAAGCATTTAACTATGTGCCAAACCCTGTCTGAAGCACTGAGGATACAAATAAAAGAGAGACAGACTCTGTTCTCTCAGAGAACATACTTTAATTGCGGGAGACAAGACATTAAAGAAAATTCAGATGCAGGGTAGCTAGAAAGTTCCAGAAGTCCCAAGAGTTAGTTAGATGACAGTGTTGGGAGTCAGCAAGTCATAGAAAGAGAATGGGAAAGCCTGGTGGTCCTCCATCTCAGGAATAAAATTGATGACTCATCTCACAGAATCCCAGATTTATCTTGTCCAAACTGTGTGAGTAGTCAAGCAGCCTGGACGGGTTCAGGGTAGCACTGGCTGGGGGATAAGTTGAAGGAAGAAGGAAAGGGGATAAGGTGCCCTTTCCCTGTTGGGTAGAGGGCTTTCCCATTGTGGCCATTCTAGATGTATTCAGTGAACACATGATCCTTGATCTTGCAATCCCATGATTTAATAGTCAATGAATAGAGGAAATAGAGTGAATAAATCTATATTGGGCATGCTGTTGATGTAGGTCTGATTATTGTGTTTGCGGTCTTATATTCTCATGTTTTGGGAATTCCCACTGCTTCAAATGTAGTACTATGGGAGAGGAAGAAACAAAACAGTCACAGGGGAAGAAAGCTGTCAATAGAGGTGGTTACCACTGGTGTGCTTCCCATTTATATAAAATCAGTCACTATGGCCCCGTGGACTCTTAAGCAGGAAAATCTTACTTACCAAGAAGGCATAAGCAAGAATAGTCATAGCACTTGCTTAGTAGAAGACAAGAACAGGAATAAATAGAATAGCATGTGCTCTGCTCCTGCTCTCTTTGGGCTAGTCTACTGTAGCTTTCTCTCAAGATTCTCTATTGCTATTGGCTACAGCACCTACAGGCTATGTTCACCCAGTTTTTAGGAGCTATAAGTAGCACCCCAGTTCCATTTAATCACTTCACATTAGCAACTTTTAAAAGCATATTTACCTCAAAGATATATCAAGAACAAGCATGCAAACCTTTTCTCCAGAACCTTGGGGGAATAATCTCTCCTATACCACCTCAGTCTGGGGCTTTAGGTGGGGGATGGTTCAATGAATAGGCTCAAAATTTAGCTCAGTCCCACATAGATGTGGCATAATGACTAGATGAATCCTTCATCTGGGCTGTGGTCCTGAATGTCACCCCCAGAAGAGGTTTCCTTGCTCCCTGGGGTTATAATTGTGGCAAAAACTGGTCTGGATTCCAAATCCCCAACTCTTGTGGCTCACTTTCTGCATCTAGAATATAAAAGAATCAATGAGAAGGCCAAGGACCCACGCCTATTTCTTAGGGGTTTCTATGATCATTGAGGGGGAAGAAGACCTTAAGGTCTTTCCCCTTACCACAACATCTCTCATAGGATGCCCTGAAGAAAAGAATAATGGAGCTAACAAGGTCCTGGCTTGCAAACTATAGATAGCAAGAAGGCCATGCAGATTTTCCCCAGGCAGTACTTTAAACAGCAGGAGAGTCTTCTTTGTCCAATCAACTCCATACCTCTTTATGTAGCAAAAATCTGTCTTTTCCCCATCATTCTTTCTTTCAAACTAGAGAAGGCAGGAGTGGCAGAAAAGACACCAATGAGAGGTTTTTTTTCTTCCTCTGGCTGTATATGATATGAGAGACCAACAAGCTGACACATGAGCAGAATTCAGCTTTTTTTCCAATGAGATTCCAGCTCTGCCCCTGTCTGCTTGCTGTATTCTGTCTTTTGTAAGCAACTTTTCTCATTCCCTCCTTCAGGCTCCTCCCTTGTTCAGTCTCTTCTCCTTTTCTTTTTTTCTTTTCTTGGTTTTTCCCTATATCCATCCAGCAGAATACTAGGAAGCCTACTTGTTTCTGCTTAGGATGGAACTTCTGTAGAATGATATCAAAGATTACCTTGGGACAACGAACTGAGGAAATGTTTAGCAGTGCAAGGATTGGTAAACTTCTAATCGAGAGACCTACGTTCAAATATTGTCTCTTACCAGTTCTGTGACCCTGGGAAAATCAGCTCACATGTCTGAACCTATAATGTCTACACTCAATACCACACAGGGGTGTCATGGCAATTGAACTGCTAAATAAGCGTTTGTTGAATTAAATTGGGAGTTATCGAAGTTCCACAGCCCAGCCAGAAAACTTTTCAGGAACACTCACACAGCTGCTTGACCCGCCTACAGCAGTGTCCAGATTGGCTTCAAGCCAAGGAGAGTTTCTTTTCCCCACAGAGGAGTTGAATGTTCTCTATTGTTGCCTGGCTCATCTCAGCACTTTGACCCAGCGTTAGGGAATTCTTTTGTAATTGAATGGTTCTAGGAAATAGGAAACAAACAAATAAACTTTCCACAAATGAGGATCCATTGTGATATGGGGAAAGGGCACTGGATTGAGAGTCAGAAGACCCGAGGTTCAAATTCCAGCTCTGTATCAGAGAGTTGCTGGAGGAAAAGGCTTTGTAAAGAGGAAAGTACTATAAAAATGAGTTATTTACTTAAAAATAAAATCACAAATGGTCCAATCTCAGATTCTGGATTTGTAGTTCTGGTGGCCAGCTGTTGACACTCAACAAGGCTAACAGTTCCCTTGTTGTGGGGGGTGGATTTGCCTAGAATAGAAGAGGATGCTATTTTGCTTTTTCTCTTAGCAGGGTCTTGGCCCAGCTAGGACTATAAATGAGATAGCTCCATGAGACTATTTAAACCCAGAAGGGGACAGCTGGTGTGTGTGTGTGTGTGTGTGTGTGTGTGTGTGTGTGTGTGTGTGTGTGTGCGCGCGCGCGCGTGAGATGTTCAGAAATGCAATTCCATTGGAAACAAGACCAAAATCAGATTTGCAACAAGATTTTAAAAGGGTTTAAGGGAGAGTCAGGGCCATAATGTTGCTGGGTTTTACTCCAGGTTTCTGACCAGTCCCTCAGGAGGATAGAAAAAATAGAGCTTATTACTTAGGAAGTTCAAATAGAAAACTTCTAGATAGCAGACTGGAACAAGCACTTCTCCTTCCCTATCTTCCTATTGTGTATACCCCAGAGTAATTCCACTGTAGCAGCCTTGCCCTGCCCTGGAGTCTCCTGCCACCTATCCCCATTTAACTGATTGAACTTTTTAGGGCTTTTTCCTGACATGATCAGACCGATTCATTTGTAGTGCTTATCCCAGGCTCAATCATTCCTAATTATGACTCTAGCAAGATGTGGGGTCTGACATTCAGGTACAAATTTGGCCCTGGGAAAATCATATGAATCATCTTGCTGTGTTACTAAATGTTTAACAACCAGATCTCTGGAAGAAAGTGTACCCAAGGCACACTTTTAAATTTACTCTGCATTATTACATTTTCTTTACCACTTTTTAAAAGTCTAGACAAAAAGTAATAATAAATCAAGTCCTAATTTGTAGTGTTGATACATAAAATGCTCACATTGAAAAATTTAACAATTGGCTTTCACCAGCTGGATCGAGTACAACCTTGGATGGCATCCTCTCAATTAGTCTTACATACTGGCCCAATGGGTGAGGAAAACTTTAAAATTAGCCCTGTGCTCTATTCTCCAGCTTGGCATGAATTCTCATTAGCTTAGAAATGGATTTCCAGCTGCCCCTGACGTGCTGGTTAATAGCCACATATCAAATCAAGTCAACAAGCATTTATAAATTAACTACTATGTGCAGTGTGTTGTGCTAAGTGCTAGGGATACAAAATCAAAAATCTCTGTCCTCAAAGACCTTAGAATATAACAGGGGTGGGGAACATGACATGCAAAAATATATCCAAACAAGATATAGGCATCATAAATTGGATATAATCTCAGAGGGAAGACATTAAATGTTAAAGAAGATTGGAAAAGGCTTCTTGAAGAAGGGTGAGATTTTAGCTGAGACTTGAAGGAAGTCAGGGAAACCAGGACTCAAGAGACAAAGGAAGGAGAGAATTCCAGGCATGGGCAACCAAGAGTGAAAATGTAACAGTCCTAGGGAGATGGAGTGTGTGCAGGAAATAGCAAGGAAGCCAGTCACTGGATTGTAGACTATGTGGAGAAAGTGAGGTGTATGCAGAAGTCGATTTTCACGAAGTGCTTTAAAAACCAAAAAAATTTATTTTTGATCCTGGAGGTAATAGGGAAACATTAGAGTTAACTGAATAGGAGGTGATATGGTCAGACCTATGATTTAGGAGGAACACTTTGATCAATGAATGGAGGACAAATTGGAGTTGGGAGAGTCTTGAGACTGGGGGACCAACTAGAAAGCTATTGCGATAGTCCTGATGTGAGGTGATAAGGGCCTTCACCAGGGTGGTGACATTGTTAGAGGAGAGAAGGAGGCTTACCCTAGAGATATTTTAAAGGTAGAGTTGACAGGACTTGGAAACAGTTTGGACATGGGGAGGTGGGGACACAAGAGAGAGTTAGAAGTAGAGGATAACACCTGGGTTGAGAACCTGGGTGACTGGGAGGGTGGTGATGTGCTTGACATCAGGGTCAGTTAGGTGGTGAAGTGGATAGAGGGCCAGGTCTGGAGCTAGGAAGACCTGAGTTCAAATATAGCCTCAGATACTCACTGGCTGTGTGACTTTAGGCAAGTCACTTAACTCCCCTTTGTCTCAGTTTCCTCATCTGCAAAGTGGAGATAATAATAGGACCTACCTCCCAGGGTCGTTGTGAAGATAAAATGAGATAATAATTGTAAAATGTTTAGCACAGTGCCTGGCACATAGTAATGTTAGCAATTATTATGAACATAACATGGAAGAGAAGAGGGCACTGTAGACATTAAGGTCACCCATTGTATCCTGGGCCATTGCCAGTTGTCCTGACTTTTTGTCTTGCCGCTGGACTTTGATGAGTCAGAAAGAGAAAGTAAGGATAACAACTTTGAGCAACTCTGCCTCACTTAAATCCAATCTACTCACAAGTCATGACATCATCCATGATGCCAATGGTCCTTTTCTAAAATGAAGGACAAACTCAACAACAACGATATCTCTGTTCTCTGCTATGTGAGGTATTTTTTCTGGATGTTGGATCTCTGCTCTCCATTATATCATTACTCCTGGGTATTTCTGCCAGTCTTGGAATCTCCATTCTGTTAGATATCATCAGTTGTCGTTCACTACTACCATCTGCTGGGGTTGCAATAGCTGGAAAGTCTTCCTTGACAAGGAGTGATATCCCTCTTTTAATGTCCATCTGAGGCCTATCAATCATGAAACACAGCCAAACATTAGCCAATAAAACATTAGCGGAAGACCCCTAGGCTAAAACTGCCTTTTCTATTCTTTCACTGACTCTGTGTTGATTGGAAGGCCACACTCCCAGACAACTGACGAACTCAAGGTTAGAAGGTTCCTTTTAACATGTACATCCCTGATTGGAATATTATATATCTAAAATCCATATCTGGGTCTCTGCCAAAAAACCTCCACAGGAGGAGTCTTATTCCCAAGATCCTCTTTGATTGGGATGTGAATGAATTTAAAGCAAAAATAAAAATAGCAGATAGGGCACCTGGGTGACATTCCTTCCTTTATTATGTATATTATATGTATTATGCATATAGTATGTGTATTATGTCAGCAGCAACACCCTGGTAGAGTTGGCAGGACTTGGAAACAGTTTGGATATGGGGAGATGGGGGCACCTCCCCATCCCCTTTTGTTGTTCTCTCTTCAGAACAGAGATGATTCTCTCTTTCCACACTATGGCTAGAAAGACTTATGGAAAACATCAAATTCCATGTGACCTTATACATATGAGGAGACAAAGTCCCAGTAACTGAGTGATAAACCTTGGACTACAGCCCGAGTCTCTTCTCTCGAATATTCATGTTCCTTTTCCATTACACCAAAGAAATCTTTGTTATTCACATCCTTTTACTACTCTTTTCTTTCTCTTTCTTTCATTGTCCATTTAGGCTCTTTCGAGTTAGTCAGTGCATAGTTCTTATTCCCTTCAGTGTATGAAACTATTCCATAGTTCCTAATTAAATATTGAACAATTCTTCCCCTTTCTATAGCACTCCAAGGTTTGTAAAGTACTTTCTTTATGGGCCCCTGTGAGGCAGGTAAGGCAAGTATGAGTATTTGTAGAGACAAGGTGGTCCAGTGGATAGAGACGCTGGGCCTGGAGTCAGGAAGACCTAAGTTTGAATCCAGACTCAGATACTAACTCTGTGACTCTGAGCAAGTCCTTGAACCTTTGTCTGCCTCAGTTTCCTCATATGTAAAAAGGGAAATAGTAATAGCACCTACTTCCCAGGGTGGTTGTGAGGATAAAATGAGATATCTGTAAAGTGATTTGTAAACCTAAAGGCACTATATAAATGCTATTGTAATTCTTCTCATTTTACAAATTAGAAAACTGAGACTCTGAATGGTTAAGTGGATTGCCCAAGATCACACCACTCCTTAACGACCAATCTGAGACAAGGATCTAGATGTCCTTATTCCCAATTTGCATTTATAGTATACAGTACCATACTGCCTTTCAAAGAATCTAGGAGCCATGGAAATCAAGAAATCTTTTTCATCAAGGAAAGGGAAAGGAATGATCATGTATTAAAAACCTGGTATGGGCCAGGCACTGTCATCTCAACTGTTCCTCACAACAATCTGGCAAAGTAAGTGCTACTATGATCCTCATTTTGTGGTTGAGGAAACTGAGCCAGAGGCTAAGTGACTTACCTGGGGTCTCATACCTGATAAGTGGGGTAGGGGGAATTTGAACTCAGGGCTTCCTGACTTTAGTGATCTCTCTATTGTGCTGCCTAGATGCTTCTAAAGCAACCTATAATTCTGTGTTATGTTTGGGATACAATAAACCATTATTTCTGTGTTAAATGCAAATGAACTCTCTGCAAAAGAAACCTACTGTAGTACTCATGATCATGAATGCTATATAATATGTGATGACCACAAGCAAACAAATAGGGAAGAAAATTATTCTAAAGAATGTTGAAGCTTGGTATACAAAAGTCACACAGTTTCTTACTGATTTTGTCTTGTGTAATGCCATGCACAGAAGCTTTCCAGAAGAACTGCTACTGTGAACAGCTTTTTTTTTTAAGATTCTGATTACTCAGTATAGTGATCACTCTATTCCATAACAAAAGCAAAACATCTATGGAAAATCAAGGTACAGCATAATTCAAAATACAGCATTCACCATATTTCAACTTATCATAGAAAATCACAATATAATATTCACAACATAGTCTCAAAGTAAAATAGTCACTCTTAAGTTAATTCAGTCACTTATCAGTAGTATCAAAATTCGCAGTCAAAGTCTTCCACTCTTGGGACAAAGTCTTGATTAACTCATTTAGTCACTAATCAGTAGTCACAAAGTCTTCCACTCTTGGGGCAAAGTCTTGATTAACTCAATCAGTCACTAATCAGTAACAATAGTCAAAGTAATCAAAGTACAATCAGTCACTTATTCAGTAAAGTCTTACTAAGTATCATACACAAAACCCTCCACCCTTTAGGTCACTAGTAAACTATAATTTCATAATTACTCAATACCCAAAGACAGGTCTTTTCTTCATCTTCACTTGGGGCCTGTTCTCAGATTCCCTGGATTCCCTTCCGTGGCCCCAGATTCTACCTGGATTCACCAGACTGTCACCTGGGTTCAATGGCAGACAGCTCCAAGTTCCTTGACCAGCTCTCTGGGGATGTCCTCCTCCACACTGGCGTTCACAGGGTCTGGTCCATGTCAGCTCCTTCACCATTTCTGCTCCAAGGAATTCAAGGCTCAACCAAGCCACAAATAAACAAAGTCTCAGCATCCTGGTCATGCTTCAGTCACCTGGGCTCCTGGCTCCTGGGCTCTAGGGCTCCTAGCTCCAGATTCCAGGCTCCTGGGCTCCTGGCTCCTGGGCTTTAGGGCTCCTAGCTCCGGATTCTAGGCTCCTGGGCTCCTGGCCTCCTGGCTCTGGGCTTCTGGGATCCTGTTCAGAAGAAGGTCCACTGGGACAAGTTTTCAGGACTTGGTTCTCCATTCTTCTGTAGCTGTTCTGCCACCAGATCTCAGTCTCAAGGAAATTCTGACTGTGCCTCTCTGGGGCTTTTCTTATATACACAGTATTACCTACTTCACTTCCTTCTGCCAATCCCTTCCTGTTACATCAGTTAACAGGAGACAGGAATTCATACCTTCTCTTCCCCCAATCAGAGGCTTGATCAATTACTAAGTGTTAAGTACCTCCCACTTTTGCCAACACTAAAGGATCTTCAAATTCAAAATTACATTACCATTACATCTTGACATAATTGTCCTCAAAAAAAATTATTCTTAAGTCTCTTTAGTCATATTCTGTTGTCTGGCTTCACCTGGTCATGCATCCATTTATTTATTCTTTCATTCATTTATGTGACTATTGTTTTATTGGCACCTAACATATGAATCTGGGTATACATCCTCATAATAGATGTTTCGGGTCATATGAGGTCACTCGCCATATGAATAAGTGTCAGGTAGAGTGAGACAACATCAAACACTCACTAGCTCAGAGAAGACAGAACACTGTGAATATGTCAGGGAGTTTTCCTGGAGGAGGCAGAATCTCATCTAGGCTCTGAAGGATGGGCAGGGTTTGAATAGGAGAAAGGCCAAATAGAAAATCCCCACTGAAGGAAAAACATAATCACAGTGTGTTTATCAGGGATTGAGGCAACTCCCCTACCTGGCAATGTTTTCACCCTAGGGAAAAGTTTGGCTAAGCAAGGAGGGGTAAGATTTGGATAGGCTTGAATGCCAGAGTGAACATGAACTTAATTTTATGGCTAATGAGGCTTCAGGGGAGGCTTCTAAGCAGGAGTGGGACATATTAGAAGTGTTTTTTAGAAAGAATAATCTAGTGTCAATGGATAGAGTATGGATTGGAGAGAGGAGTAACCAAGCCAGGGAGACCAGTGAAGAAGTTACTATAATAATGGGATATTTGCAGTACGATTGGAGAGGAGAGACTAGCTGTGAGACACATTTATGTCTAAGGAAGAATCTTGAATTCATACTTCATAACACCCCCCAGAATAGTCTTTCTTACTTAAAGATTTGAGCATGTCAATTCCTCTGCTTAAAAGACTTCAGTCACTTACTATTGCCTTCTACTAAAGTTCAACTTCCTTTTCCTGGCATTCAAGGCTTTCCACAATCTGGTCTCACCCTACCTTGCCAGCCCCATCTCATGTTATTGCCCTCCATGGACAATACATTTCAGCCAAACTATAAGCAACCTGGCATAGGAGAAAGTTTTAGATTTAAAGTTAAAAACCTTGGATTCAAATTCTGGTGCTGCTACATACTAGTTTGTGGACTTTTGGCACATCTCTTCTTGCTTCCTTTCAGCCTCAGTTTTCTTACCTGTAATTAAATGACCATTGAAATTGCTTCTAGTTCTAAGTCCTATGATCCTCTTCTCGGTCTCTGAAAAATCCTTTGAATTCTACTGCCTCTGTAATTTTGTTGTTTCCTCTGCCCAGAATCTTGGCCTTCTGCTTCCTCATATGTTGAATTCCCACCTGTCCTTTAGAACCTGACTCAAATGTCCCTTCCTTTGGGAAGCCTTCCTCAATCTGTGCTATTGATAAGAACCTTTCCCTTGTTCACCTTAGTCTCAAAGCACTTTGGTTTGCATCTCTCTAATGTACTTTTCATGTACTGGTATGTTTATTATAGTAACAAGGGGTGCCAAAAGTCTTAGTGAGGTTTTAAACTGTTGGAGAATATCTTAGACTTGCATTAGCACTTTTGAGACACTCTCTGTTCCTATATCTCTGTCTTTCATGGGCAAGAGAAAACCAAAAAAGCAACATACCAAACAACCTGGTCAATAAAACAAAAAAAGATTCCCCTTGTTCACAAAAGGAATACACTTCTCCTAAAGTTTGTAATGAGCTGGTTATGCCATAGAGAGGAGCCTAGTAACCAGGAGGCACACAAGAAAGACAAACACAGGAACACATATATGGCCAGGCAACATGTGTGAAGGAACATATGCCAGAAACCTGTATGGACAGGGCATAATTGTAGATGGCAAACATTAGGAACTCATATGTCCAGGGCAAAAGCACACATGTGGGAATCCGTGAATGTAGGGCACATATGTGTCCAGGGCAACTCATGTCTCTGGATTTATTTTTTAAATTAATTAAATTGTTTCCCTAATGATCAAACACTTATTTTTTTCTGCCTCCTGCTGGAAAAAAAAACAAGAGCAAAACCTTTCTACCAAATAAGCATAATGAAGCAAAGCAGACTCCCCTATTGGCCATGTCCAACAAAGTACATGTCATTCTGCAAATATTAGTCCATCGGTTCTGTAAGAAGGTGAACAGTGTTTTTCCTCACGACTGATCATTGCATTCAAAGTTCTTGTCTTTCAAAATTGCTTATTTTTATGAAATTGATATTATAGAATAAATTGTTCTTTGACTTCTGCTCACTTCACTCTGCATCAGATCATATGAATCTTCCATGGTTTCTTTGAAATTGTCTCTATCATCATTATAGAACAATGTTATTCTGTTATAATTTGTTTATTCATTACCTAATTGATGGGGAAGCCCATGTGGGTAATCTGAGTTTCTAGCTCTTTACCACCACAAAAAGAATTGCTATAAACATTTTTTGGGGGTTACATTTAGGACCTTTCCTCTCTTTGATCGCCTTTGGAATATAGACTTACTAGTGGTATTGCTGGGCCAAAAGGTATGAAAAAATTGACTAATTTTTTGGTCATAGGCCACAATTGTTTTCCAGAATGATTTGACCATTTCCCAATAAAGAATCAATCAATGAGATTTTTTTCCCATAGCCCCTCCAACATTTTGTCTTACTTAAACTTTGTTTATACCCTCAGAACTTGGCACAATGTTGTGCATATAGCAGGTATTTTAGAAATGATTATTAAATGTGTGAATGAAGAATTAATAGGAATAGTGATGTAGAAGAGGGAAGACGACAAAGATTCTAAGCCTGATTAATTTTTTTGGTTGTCATTGAGAATTAGGAGGCAGATCTGGTTTGGAAGACAAGATGATGAATTCAGTTTGGAATGTGTTGAGTTTGAAGTGATGGTTTCATATTCAAATGGAGAGATACTGTAGGTATTGGAGATAAGAAAGTAGAGCTTGAGTGAAAGGCCAAACTTGAGACTTTTTTTCTTGTTTTGTGTGTTGTGGGAAAAGAGTAGAGAAAATGGTGGGGGAAGGGTACCTCACAGCTACTCTTTCAGAGATAAGTTGAGAGGGACTAGTTTAAAACAAAGTTTCATCAGTGATGGTTGACCCTTGTTATTGAATAACCTTAGGATGGCTCCCTAGATCCCTTATATTGCCTATTAATAGACAGAAATGATTTTCTTTCCAAGGGATCCTAATTATTCTAAGAATGTGCAGTCAAGACAAAGTGCCCTGGGAACAGGCTTGAATGAACAAGTCCTAAGGGAGCCAATCTAACTTCCTATGGGGGGGATGGAAGTAGGGGACTCCAATTCTGTAAGGGAGGAATTTCCTTGATTTCCATAGTCCTGGAATCATTTCTCCAGAGGATATACTAGAGTGATTTCCAATTGGCTTGAGTGCCAATTGTTGAATTTTCAGAGTGAACATTTATGCCTCAGAAATCAGCAAATGCTAAAAAATCAGGACTTGATATATTGTTTTGTTGATTATATAGGCTTAATAAAGTGATAGAGAAAATGTTAATAATGCAGATTAAAGTTAAAACTGTTACACATGTATCTTATATACATATGTGTGTGGGGAGAGGGAGAGAGAGAGAAGAGAGGAGAATAGAGGTGGAGAGGGGAAAGAGAAGAGAGAGGGGAGAGAGAGAAATGAAGTGAAGAGAAAAGGAGAGGAGACAGAGAGACACAGAGAAAGGAGAGAGACTGAGAGATAGAGAGGGACACAGACAGAGACAGAGAGAGAGAGAACTAGTTGTTAAACATTTATCAGCACACCTCTGGGTACACACTAATGTTCGATTCAAGAATGATCTACCTAGATGGAGAAACGAAAGGCACTCAGATGAGATCTTCAGCATCATTCGATGCCAGCCCCTGTTTTTCTTAAGCTATTGTCCTTATGTAGGGAGGGGAAAATGCCAACTGATAAGACACAGTTTCAAATACATAACTATATCAATTGTTCTATACCTCTTTCTGAAGCCACATTGGCTCTCAGGTAGATGACCATATTCCAGATGAAGGATCAGCCTATTAAGGAGGACTCTGGCAAGAATCTTGACAGCAATGATGGAGAGACCCCCCTGAAGGTCTACAGAGCCGTTGTGCTGATCTTGTTGTATGCCTTTGAAACCTGAACCGTATAACAGCACTATGGCAGGCAACTGAATCGCTTCCATTTGAATCGTCTTAGGAAGATCCTGAAGATCACCTGGCAAAATAAGGTACTGGACACTGAGGTTCTTTCTTGAGCTGAACTGCCAAATATTTAAACTGTACTGCAGAGAGCGAAACTTGGATGAGCTCGCCACATTTTTTGAATGCCAAAAGTACATTTGCCTAAAAGACTATTTTACAGAGAACACACACAAGGCAAGTTCTCACATGAAATTCAGAAGAAGTGGTACAAGGACACTCGTAAGGTTTGTCAGAAGAACTTTGGAGCCAATTGTGAGACATGGGAGACACTGGCACAGGACTGCCCAGCATGAGGTGCCTGCATGATAGAAGGTACTGTGCTCTGTGAGCAAAGCAGAATTGCTATAGCTCAAAGGAAATGTAAGATGTGAAAATTTAGAGACATCTCCATTCCAAATATTCATATGGATTATTTGTGCCCAAACTATGGTAGACCCTTCCAAATTCATATTGGTCTGATCGTCCAGTCGGACATGCTATACCTTGACCCCAAGGTAGTAATGTTATTTTGGTCCTCCTTGAGAACAAAGGACAACAACCAGTCAACATTACTACTGTTTCTTTTTATTTGTCTTATTGCTATTTATTTTCATGTTCTCCATCTTGCTTTTTGACAACTACCTTCCCTGGCTGTCCTTGGCATCCTCAAATGCATTTAGAAGGTTGCATTTACTGTCTATCAAATGTATGACTGTCTATATCAGAAGTTATATTGTCAGACTATGCTGACAGTAGGGTTAGAGATAATGATTTGAGAATCATCAGCTTTCATGGAGTTGGTAGTTGAAGGTATGAGATGAAATCCCTGAGGAAGAGAATGCAGTCATAGTTTTAGTGTTTTATGGGGCTCTTGGAAGTTAGCACAGCACAGTAGAAGGAGATCTGAATTTAGAGTCAAAATACATGGGTGAATCCCCATAGTGGTCCTCACTAGGGTAGTTAGGTGGTGCAGTGGATAGAGCCTGGGCCTGGAGTCAGGAAGACCTGAGTTCAAATTCAGCCTCAGATACTCACTAGTTGTGTGACCCTGGGCAAGTCACTTAACCCTGTTTGCCTCAGTTTCCTCATCTGTAGAATGAGCTGGAGAAGGAAATGGCAATCACTCCAGTGTCTTTGCCAGGAAAACCCCAAATGGGAAGAGTAGGACATGACTGAAGAGCAACCTTTTTCAATATTTCAAGTTACATCAGTTCTCCAGGTCTCAGTTTCCCCATCTGCATTGCTTGCTTTACCTACCTTGTGGAGGTACGGTGAGGAAAGTCCTCTGTAAATCATTAAGTACCATAGAAAAGAAGAAAGGAAGGAAGGAAAGGAGAGAAAAAATGAATAAGGAAGGACAGAAGCAAAGAAAGAAACAGCTATTTATTTAGTGCTTATTATGTCACAGGCACTGTACTAAGTGCTTTACAAATATTTTCTCATTTTATTCTCACGAAAACCATGACTTGCTGTGTGGGTGCTCATTATTATTTCCCATTTTACAGTTGAGGAAACTGAGGCAGACAGAGATTAAGTGACTTGGTCAGACTGACATAGCTAGTCAATGTCTGGATCTGAACTAAAGTCTTTCTGATCAGTTACCCATTTTATCAAAATTTATAGAAATGTGATTATTGTTATCTATTATGTGTATCAGAGTATGAATCTCCTTTATGATGTGACTGACACAAGGTCAGTAGCTTCTGTTTGAACCCCTCCAGTCATAAGGAATTTCACTAGCTTCTTAAAGCATCCCCTCATACACTTGAACAATTCTAATTACTTAAAAGTATTTTTGTATATAGAGTTCACATCTGGCTTCCTGCAATCCCCTCCCATCCATCCCTATTGCCCCTAGTTTTTTCTAGGACCCAAAATAATGGGACTGGTCTTCTTTTACATGAGAGTTCTTCAGGGATGAGACTTCTTTTCAAACTAAACAATCCCAGTGCTTTAGACAGAGCCTGTTATGATGGCATGAGCTTAGTCCTGGCCATCCTCTATGCATTTTCATTTGTCAAGGTCTTTCCAAAAATGTGACACCCAGAACTGAAACCAATTCTCCAACTATAATATAAGGGCAGGGTATAATCATGCTATCACCTTTTTTTGTTCTGGATTCCCTGTCCCTTTCCATATCCATAGGATAGTAATTGTTTTTTTTTTCCTTCAAGATACCAGAAAAGTAGAAAAACGAGGAAGAACTTCCTCTTGCGAAAAATAACCAAAGCTCCCTCTGTAGAAAGCAGGCTATTTTAAAGAGCTTTTGGAAAAAATATAGTTGACTTTTCCAACGTAGAGAGAGAATAAACCAAAATTTCAGCCTTGAGCTCATTTGTTGCAATAATTACAGTACAATACTAATACCACTTCTTAGGCAAAGTGCCCCATATAATAGTAGGCCTTGGGAAAGGGCTATAAATAACTTGGCTGAAGAGAGTAAAATGAAAGTAAATATATGAAACCAGTCCAAAAAGTCGGATAAATGGAGGAAGACTGAAATTAATGTTTTAAAACTGTAAGGCACTGCATGGATGGCAGAGAGGAAGGGAGAGGCATAGAAAGCATTTTTATCAACTGTGTAGATGAAACTGAGCTCAGAGAGAATAGCTAACTTCTGTGGCAAAGTCCAGATTAGAAAGATATCTATAGGTAAGAAAGATGGGCAAATCAAATAAGGGGAGAGAATAAGCATTTATTAAACACTTACTATATGCCAGACATAGTATTAAGTGTTTTAGAAATATTATCTCATTTGATTTTCACAAACACCTTGGGATATAAATGCTATTATTATCCCCAGTTGAGGAAACTGAGGCTGAAGGTAAGGTCATGCAGCTGGTAACTGTCTGAGGCTGAATTTGAACACAGGTCTTTCTGACTCTAGGCCCAGTATTCTCTCTACCATACCACCTAATTGCCTCATAAGAAAAAATCTAAAAGGCACAAATGTAAAGTTCCTCAGTGAGTTTCAAAAACTCAACTCTGCAAGTGTAGGATGTAGTAGATCCTTAAATTGCAAGCTCAACCTGTCACCAGAGTGACATGGCAAGTAAAAAGGTAAGGCAATCCTAGTCTGCATTAGAAGGGCATGGTGGACAGAAGGGGGAAGAGAGTTCTTTTGCCCTCTACCCCAGTGGAGCCCAGATACCACAAAACAACAAGAGAAAACGGCACTAGACCTGGTATCAGCAATGACGAGACTTAGAAACCTGCCTAGAACCCTTTACTAGCTGTGGGACTATGGACATGTCACTTAACCTCTTCTTGATCATCTTAAAATGGGGATAATACTTGTTTGCACCTGCTTGAAAATATTGATGTCAATGAGAGTCAAATGAGATAATACAGGCAAAACATTTTTCAAACCTTAAAGTACCCCATAAAAAGTATTTATTATTATGAATTTCTACACAATCTATTATTTTACTCAATTCTAGGCATTCTATGTTGTGAAAGACATTGTATTTTTTTTTTGGAGGGGGGAAGGCAGGGCAATTGGGGTTAAGTGACTTGCCCAAGGTCACACAGCTAGTAAGTGTTAAGCGTCTGAGGCCGAATTTGGACTCAGGTTCTCCTGACTCCAGGGTCTGTGCTCTATTCACTGCCACACCTAGCTACCCCTTGTGAAGGACATTGACAGACAAGACTGAATGCAAGGGAGCATAGATAGGAGGGCAGAAGTACTGGAGACCATGACATAGGACGATCAGTTAAAGAAATAATGGTGTTTTGCCTTGAGAAGAGAAGCCTTGGGGAAGTAGAAGGGGAGGGGAGATAATAGCAGTCTTCAAATATTTGAAGTCTGCCCTATGGAAGAAGAATTAACTTATTTTCTTTGATCTTGGGGGGCAGAACCAGCTGTAAAAGGGAGAAATTGCAAGGAGACATGTTTAGGACTGATATAAGGGGGGAAACACCCTTCTTTTAATTAGAGCTGCACAAAAATGAAGTGGGTTACCTTAGGAAGTAGTAAGTTCCCTATCTCTGTGGAATACTTGGTTGATCACAGTAATAAAAGCTAAATAGAGACAATCTGTGAGTAGAGTCTAGATAACCATCAGTCAGGAATAAATATTATGGAGTGGGTTGGACCACATCCCTTTTGAGGTTTGTTCAGTTATAGCCAATATTTATAGCACTTAGCACAGTGCTTGGTACATAGTTGGCACTTAATAAATGTTTACTGAATTGAATTAAGGAGTTGATATACTGGGCTGAAAACCAGAGTATTAGGTAAGGTATAAACTAGTGAAGAGCAATTGGAAATATCTAGCATAATGTTTGTTTGATATACTATTTCCAAAGCTTTTTTACCCTAACAAGTCATGCCTCCTTTTGGGGGGGGGAGGGTTAAGTGACTTGCCCAAAGTCACACAGCTAATAACCGGATTTGAACTCAGGTCTTTCTCCAGGGCCGGTGTTCTATTCACTGTGCCACCTAGCCGCCCCTCATGCCTCCATTTCTTAGAACATTCAGAATGATTGTTGCTCTCTTTGGTGTGGGTACAGATCATATGGTTGTTGGGATTCTTATCTATGCTCTTCCAGAAATCATGCAGAGGAAATCCACCCAGTGTATGAGATATCTACCTCCTTCTTTCAACATCTGCGAGTATCAAGGGATCACTTTTCTAGTATGTCTGTTGTCTTAATCTCACCAGGTATCTGCCACTTCCTTTTGTGTACACACGTGTCTTTTTATAATTGATGACAGAGTCATGCATCAGAACTATTAACAAAAGAGAAAGCTTGACCTGTCATGTTTGAACTGAAGTCTTGAACTTTAAGCCAGGAGGCTGAACTGAAATAACCTTTTAAAGTGACATAGTGGAATAATCATTAGGCTTGGGAGTCAGAAAACCTGGGTTCAAGTCCTCAGCTCTTCTTTTGATCAGCTGTGTGATGTTGGGAAAGTTGCCCGCCCCCCCCCGCTTAACTCCTATAGAGTTATAGGTGATCCTAGGATCAGGGTTTCCTCCGTGGAAGGTTAGAACCTTTCCTGACTCTGTGAAGTGTGGATGCCTCTAATGAAAGCATCTAAGAAAAAGCTTACTAAAAAATCAACACACAACACAAATTATAAAAATCACCATTCTTTCATTGGTTAACTGTCTTTCCTGATGGCCAAGAGACAATCTTGGTCTTAAGTAATTAAAATCAGTTTTCTTTGTTGTAATCAAATAAGTAAACACCTACTTTGTCCTGGCATAAATCCAAGATTTGACTTGAAGAATTTCTCTCTGCTTCATAAAACTTCCTAAAAGAATTTTAAAGGATTTGATGTAACTGATGCTTCAAGATACCTTGTTGATTGGGCCCAAGCAGGCTATTTCCTGCTGCAATTTAATAACCTTTCCTACTTTAGACCTTACTCAGCACTTTGTACTTGTCATGGGCCTGTATAGGTGTCAAATCCACCCTTAGACTGTGACCCCCTTCCCCAAGAAACTGGGATGGTGTTTCATTTCAGAATCTCAGAGACAGGAGATACTTGAGAACAGTATCTAGTCCATCCTGTGCCTGGACTAGAAGACCCCTTTACGATATTCTCCCAATGAACAGGTCTGTTAAATAAGCTCATGATTCACAGAATATAGTGGTGAAAGAAACTTAAGACATCATCTTGTCCCACTCTTTCATAAACGTTCACTGACTTAAATTGAACTTAATGTGTTTATGTTAATGTAACCTGGGCTTAGCCCACTGCAGCTTAGATAGAACTCCTGAACTCAGAGAGGAACTCTCTCCCCCACCCTTCCCCCCTCAGCAAATCTGACAATTATGTATGTGCCGCTTTGTGATATCAATTGAGATTTTTTTAAGTCGTGTAGATACCACCTGATCTATTAGCAAATGTCTGTAATACCTGTTACGGGGAGGCTGAGGGTGAAACATCTGAGCTGCAGTGGG
This sequence comes from Petaurus breviceps papuanus, assembly GCF_028583685.1. Lineage (NCBI taxonomy): Eukaryota > Metazoa > Chordata > Mammalia > Diprotodontia > Petauridae > Petaurus > Petaurus breviceps. The sequence continues at coordinate 32,549,579 of NW_027185771.1, forward strand.
TGTCCATGCTAAGTCCCAGATCAATATGGTAAGTCCTTCCAGTAGCTGGGGGACACCTGTATTCCTAAGGATGGGCAAATTGACCCAGGTTGTTAAATGGATCTGGTCAAATGTCCCAAGAAGATCAGTAGTGAAATCAGGCCAGAGAGTAGGTGATGTATTTCTAGTCTGGGTGACATAGAGAGACTCAGTCTCAAAAAAAAAAAAAATCATATATTTATGTCTTATCTCCCCAACTCCAACAAATTTTGAGAGGATACCTCTTATATTTCTTTTATCTCAAGTGGTGTGAATGAGAAGTTGATTATTAAAATGCTAGAATGAAGGTGGAAAGGCAAGATAGAAACAATACTGCATTTGTAATTAGAGTGCTTGGGTTTAAAATCTGGTTCTGCTACTTAATATCTGTTGACCTTTAATCTCTCTGGACCTCAGCTAGTTTCTTTAAAAGGAGGAGTTTTGACTAGATCACCTCAAAGTTCTCTCTAGGGTCTAAATTTACGTTCCTATTAAGAAGGTAAGTGCAAATACACGTCTCTTAACTCTGCCTCTAGTCCATTCCTTTCCTGAGGAAAGGGAGTTTGGTAGGTAGGGAACAGGTTAGAAGCTTTCTTATCCTTACACCTAACCAGCATTTGAGGGAGCGAAAAAGGCAATCCATCAACCACTAATCATTTATAAAGCACCTACTATATGCCAGACACTGTACTAAACAAGGTGATACAGGATAATTCTGAGAACAAATTGGGAGAGCCTATAATAAGAAATGGGTGTGTGAAAGTGCTTTGTTAATAGTGACCAGTGCTGAATCAGCAATTATACTTTGTCTTTTGCCCCATGTCTTCTCGAATTCATCCAACAATGCTAATAACAAACAGTGGGGAGTTCTATCATTGAAGTCACACTCTTTATTTTAGGGTCCTCCTGTCAATGATCTCTTTCTGTTTTCCTCCCTTCCCCTCAACTATTCATTCTGAGCTGAGAGAAAATTCATAGGATCAGAGATCTAGAAATGGAAAGGACTTCAAACGCCATCTAGTTCAACCTTCTCCTTTTACAGATGAGGAAACTGAGGTACAGGGCTATCAAGTGACCTAATTGTCTAAGCTAGATAAGATCCTAGGTAGGCTCCGAACCTCAGTCCTCTGACTCCAGAAACAGGGCTCTTTCCGATGCCCCACGCTGTCCTTGTGGTGTGATGGAAAGAGCCTAAGGCTGAGAATCTGGCAACCTGGTTTTGAGTCTTGGCTGTGCTACCTATAAACAGTTTGACCCCAGGCGAGTTGCTTCACCTCTCTGAGACTCAGTTTCTTTCCTAGTAAAATTAGGGTGGGGCAGGGCTCTTGGATACGATGGCTTCTAAGCATTGTCCCAGTTTTAAACGATTCTGAATTTTTATTCCTCCTTTCCCTGTCCCGCCACCTCCCCTCTTTCCCAGGTCAGACCCTTTTTGTTTTGTCCCTCAGTGTATTTGGAGTTGGCCTGTGTTTGATTCCCAGTTCTGTCGATGTCTACCTGTGTGACCTTCACCTCTCAGGCCCTTTCACAGCAGTTTTCCGACGGTCCCTACGAACTCTTTAGGCTTTAAACCCAACCAACCTTCAGATGAATCCTCCCCACCTCCCTTAGTCCCTGCTCCCCCTTTCTCCTCCCCTTGAGCTCAGAACGGGAATCCCACCCATCGGCAGCCAATAGGGAGCAGCGTGGCCCCTGAGAGCTGGGAGAGGTGTGTGTGTGTGTGTGTGTGTGTGTGTGTGTGTGTGTGTGTGTGTG
>NW_027185771.1:32551361-32556380 GCF_028583685.1 Petaurus breviceps papuanus
TGTGTGTGTGTGTGTGTGTGTGTGTGTGTGTGTGTGTGTGTGTGTGTTCCAGCTGGCATTTCTTCCTTGCCTGGGGGAAGAGGGGGGTGCTGGGGTTCAGATCTGTTCAGTCACCAAACAGGCAAGCAGGACTTTCTCCCACTAGCAGAAGGGCTACAAGACCTCCTTCTTGGGGTCGCGCTTTGGAGAGGGAGCACCCGCCTGCCGCGCAGCCTCCTGATTGGTTGCTCGCCTCTCACCCTCCCCACGGGTCTAGGGGGGGATCTGTCCCTCCACGGGGCGGGTCTGCTGTCAGTCTCCCCCAGACTGCAGTAGACCCAGAGGCTGCAGCTGAGTGGGGAGTGGGGGGAGTAGGGGGGGGGGCTTACCTGACGCACCTGGCCTGGCTGCCCGCCCCTGGAGCTGTCCCCCCCACCCCAGGGGAAGAATGCTGGCGCCCCGCCCGAATCCCAAGAGGGGCAGGTAACCCCCCTTCTCCCCCTCCCCCAGACTGCAGGCCACAATGGATCACCCCCACCTCTACCTCCTCTTCCTCCTCCTCTTCCTCCTCCGGACGTTCTCCGAGGCAGCGGCGGCGGCGACCTTGGGAGGCGGCGGCGGCCCCAGGCAGCTGTGGAGCCTTTTGGGGCTCGGGAGTGGAGCTAAGGCAGGTTCCTTCTTTTGGTGGTCCGGGCCGGAGGGTGAGGGCTGTAAGGAACGGGGAGGATACACCGCTCCCCGTGTCCCTCCCAAACAATTTCAGCTCGGATTGTCCGATTTCTCTTTCAGACGCTCCAGATGTGCAGCCTCTGCTCCGCCGCCTGGGCAGCCGCGTGGACCACTGGCAGCGGCAGCGGCGGCAGTTTGAATCAAGGTTGGTGTTCAGCCTTCCCTCTGAGGGGCTTTTCTGCTCTCTTGATACTTGGATGGAACTAGAACGACTCTGCTTCGCTAGTACCGATGTGTGTCTATGCAATCTTAACTTCTTCCCTCCTCTGAGGCAGAGTGGGGGGGAGCGTGACTAGGTGATCCCAAGTCCTATGTGCCTTTCAGTTGTAACATTCTATGGAAGCCCCTGACCGCTGTGAATCCCGTGAGTCTTCTGTTGCTTTATAACCCGAGAAATGCCATAGAAATGTGAACTACTGTTGCATGGGGTATCACAACCTGTAAAAAAGTAGTATTTCTGCATTGTCGGTGCGCGCTCCACTGGTACACAGCACAACCTGCCCATGCCTTCGCAGACTTCAGCGATTCTTGTTCATGTCTCAAATCTGAAAGCGTTTAAGAATTTAGCGTGCACCAAGCGCTGTGCTAAGTGCTGGAGATACAAAGAAAGGTTAAACAGCAAAACAAAATAAAACCGGTTCCTCTCTTCTAGTGGAGTAAATAACTTACTCCTTATAATCTAGTAAATAACTAGGTACATGCAAGAGCAGTGACAGAGCAGATGGGAGGTAATCTCAGTCGGAAAGGCTCGAAGAAGGTGGGATTTGAGCTGAGACCTGTAGGAAGATGGAGAAATTAGGAAGGGAAGGTGAGGAGCGTGAGCATTCCAGGCATGGGGACAGGCTGCCCATGCCTTAGACTAGAGATGGAGTGTCCTATTTGAGGAATCATTGTACAGGGAAGGGGAGTAAAGTGGAAGAAGACTGGAAAGGTAGGAAGGAGCCACTTTTTTTTTTTAAAAGAATTTTAAATGCCTAACAGAGAACTTTATAATTGATACTGGAGGGAGTAGGGTAGCCACTGAAGTTTATTGAGTAGAGAGAGGGGCGACATGATCAGACCTATGCTTCCGGAAACCTATGCAATGAGGCTATTCTCTGTTTCTTTTAGCATCTCTAGTGTATTAGTGAACCACCTGGGCTGTCCTGATAAATAAACCTTTGCCCAGAATTTGTATGCTTGACAATACCTTGACACTTCTTCTAGAGCTCAAGTCATCATTGTCAACATACTTATGCCTACTCAGCATCTTTTGTTTGCTGATTGGGTTGCTTGTAATTGGGATTCTCTTGAGATTGTGGTATTACTTAAAATACTGCAATTTTGAAAGACTGGGAGAATGTGGTTGTTAAAAGAGATGGACTTACGCATCAGGAAGGTGTTTGGGATATTGAAAAGTTGTACAATTTCCTGAATGTAATCAGGCTATTGCCTGATTCCTTTTTCTTACTAAATTCTGTGTCCAACTCCATTTGTAAGGTGGCTATCTAGTATATATTTATTTAGTCATTTTCAATTGTGTCTAACTTTTCATGTCCCATTTGATGTTTTCTTGGCAGTGGTAGTTAGAGTGGTTTGCCACTTCTCCAGCTCATATGACAGATGAGGAAACTGAGGCAAAACAGGGCTAAGTGACTTGCCCAGGGTCACACAACTAACAAGTGTGAGGCTGAATTTGAACTCAGGTCTTCCTGACTCCAGGCCCAGCACTCTATACATTGATTCACCTAAGATGCTTACCTGTAGGTATGTACTGGGGGATTAACTCAATAGGCTATCCATTCATTTGAATGTCATATTCTGGACAATATGTATCCTTCATCTACTTGGAGTTTTCAGTGTGGTTGGCTATGTAGAAGGCATCTGATTATATCATAAGACTCACAAATTGAAAGGATCTTAAAGATTGTATATCTAGTCTCTTTTATTAAGGCAGCATGATATAGTGAATATAAGATATTGGGGAATAATTTAATGGTCTCTAAGCTCTGCTTTGGCATACTATGTTTCATGGTTTAAGATCCAGTCCACTGCTGACATTCTATGTATTAAAGACCCTTCTAGTTCTAAAATTCTGTGACTCTATATACTGAAGAAAACCTTTCATAAAGTTATCCAGGCCCCCCTTTTATAGAAGTTCTGGCTTTGGCTTTCTGAGATTCTGCCATAAACATAGATTCTTTGTCTGAGCTTGGATATTTGCTGCCCTGACCACCAGCTTTTTAAGCATCCTTGACTTCTGTCATTTATTAACCCCCCTGGGAAAGATGGAAAACCTTTGATGCATTGTTTCAGGCAGTTTGGAGAGAACAACATAGCTCTGTCTCTGTGTACCTAGTGAGAGAGAGAGCCAAATCTGGAGACTTTGGAAAGTCTTGAATTTCCATCATTAAAGCCTTACCCCCTACTCCTTTAGGATAGAGTCAGGAGAGTGCTGGTAAATGTTTAACAACCAGCTCCCTGGGGGGAAAATGTATGCTTGACACATTTTAAAATTTAATCTACCTTATTAACACTTTCTCCCTCACTTTAAGTCTAGACAACAAACAGAACAACAAATTAAGCCCTGATTTGTAGCATTTGCTGATTTCTGATGTACAAATGTTCACACTGAAAAATTTAAAATCATAGATGAGTCAACTTCAGCATACTCCTTGATAGAGTACACACACATACACGCACACACACACACACAATTGGGGTTAAGTGACTTGCCTAGGGTCATACAGCTAGTAGGTATCTGAGGCCAAATTTGGAGTCAGGGCCCCCTGACTTCAAAGTTGGTGTTCTATCTCCTGCACCTTCCTAGCTGCTCTAATGGGCTATCCTAAAACACCCTTCTGCTTTAACATCCTATATTCTATCCTAACTTTCTGTGTTCCAACATTTTTTTTTCTAGTGTGCCTTTAATGTTATGCTCTGTGTTCTCATTTCTTATTTCTAAGGTTGCTTCTGGAACTCTGGAATTCTCTGGCATTCTCTGATTCTCTAGTCCAAGGAAAATTTTTCACAGTCAGTCAGATCTTTTTTATATTGGAGATAGAGAATCCCTTTCCTACTAAGAGCCAAAGAAAAATTAACCAAAAGCCATATAAGTGAAAAGTTACTTAATTTAGTGTTAATTGAAAAGGGATATATAATGTGGTTTAATCATCTGCTTTTCACATGAACAGGGAGGACAAAACTAGTCAATTTAAAAAATACAGGTAAAATATTATTTCAGGCTTCCATTTTTGCCTTTAAAAGAAGAGGGGGATTGCTGATCTATAAAATGAGCATCAAGATATTTGCCCTACATGTCCTGTGATGAAAATAAGATATTATTCTTGAAAGGACTTTGAGAGCACCAACTCACTGTATACAGGTGAGGTTTTCCTAAATTGGTTCAGGTGGAGGCCATGTATTTTTTCCTCCCATTTTGACTTGCATAAAACATAAATGTAATCTGTAATAGGAGTTGTTTTTTATTATATTATGATTTATTCCTTTCTTTTCAAAGAAATAATTATTTAAGGATTGTAGCCAGTATTTTGGAGTGGCCTATATACTCAGGCAAATCATATTATACAGTAATACTGCTGTCCTGTGGCCAACCAATGTAGAATCATTATCTTATGGAAATCCTATGGCAGGGCAGGGACCTCGTTAGGCTTGTAGGTCAGTCTGTAAGGTTAAAAGTGTATATGTTAAAAGTACTCTGGAAAATTTCTTAAATTTATAAAAAAAAAAACTTAAAACTCTCTGATTTAGTGGAATGATGGCTTGCACTATTTAAATTTTTTCTCCTTTTTTATTTGGGGGGAGGAAGGAGTTGATAGGGAGGGCAAGTGAGTGAATTCATGCTAAATGAATGTATTATGAAATTCCATTATATAATGAAATGAGCTTAGGTCTTAGGAAGTCTTGGGATGCATTCCCAGACACCTTGCTTTCTAGCTGTGCCATCATAATCATATCACTTACCCTTGCACACACTTAGTTTCTACATCTATAAAATGAAGGAAATACTTGTATGTGACTAGTGATGCTCATAGTTAAATAGAGTTCAGAGGTCAAAATGGGACCTTAAAGAACAGCCATCTGGCCTCAGAGAAGAGATAACTGGGACCTAACAAGGTGAAATGATTTGCCCCAAGAGAGGACAAGTAACTTGCTCTAGGTCACCTTTGTAGTAGGTAGCAGAGCCAGAATTTGTACCCAGACTACCTGACTCCAGGTCTAGAGCTTCCTTCCTCTCTCCCTCCCTTCTTCCCTTCCTTCCTTTCTTCCTTCCTTCCTTCCTTCCTTCCTTCCTTCCTTCCTTCCTTCCTT
>NW_027185771.1:32556390-32556981 GCF_028583685.1 Petaurus breviceps papuanus
CTTCCTTCCTTCCTTCCTTCCTTCCTTCCTTCCTTCCTTCCTTCCTTTCCTCCTTCCTTTCTTTCTTCCCACAAGACCTTTCTAGGAAGATATAGTCAGTGCTTCTTTAGAGGACAAGGTTGAGGGCATTTTGAGGTAAATAGTACTATGTATCATCTTATCCTGACGCTACCCCATTGCTAACTTATAGCAGTTTCATACATCTGTCTGCCTTTCCATGAAATCTCTATGGCTTCAAATAGGGGCTATTTTATTTGTAGAAAATGTCTTCTACATAAATCAAATCATGCTTCTGCTTTTTACTAGAGGTGGCATGGTGGATAGAGCACTGGGCTTGAAGTCAGGAAGACCCGAATTCAAATATGACCTCAGATGCTCACTAGTTGTGTGACCCTGGAAAAGTCGCTTCCTTAGTTTGCCTGAGTTTTATTATCTGTAAAATGGGTATAATATTTGCACCTACCTCCCAGGGTTGTTGTGAGGATCAAATGAGATAATATATGTAAAGTAATTGGCGTAATTCCTGGCGTTAATAAATGTTTCCTTCCTTCCTTCCTTCCTTCCTTCCTTCCTTCCTTCCTTCCTTCCTTC
>NW_027185771.1:32556991-32561929 GCF_028583685.1 Petaurus breviceps papuanus
TTCCTTCCTTCCTTCCTTCCTTCCTTCCTTCCTTCCTTCCTTCCTTCTTTTCTTCCTTCCTTTACTAGTTGTGCAACCTTGGGAAAGTCACTCATCTTCTTGTGACTTTCCTTATCTATAAAAAAATAGGGGAGTTGGACTAAAAATCTCCCCACCCAGCTCGGTTCTTCTGTAGTCCAAGGTCCATTTTGCTGATATTCTATCCTTCTGTGATCCATCTAGTTCTGACATTCTTTGATCCTAAAATCAGTAATTTCATGCCATTTATCATTCATAGATTTTCAGAACTGAAAGAGATCTGAGGGCATCTAGATGAATCTCACATGGACCTTGGGGTCATCTCTAATTGTAGATGGTAGATGGCCTTCCAGCCTCTTCTTGTATATCTCTAGTAACTGGGGACACCCTGGGGAAGCTGTTATTGGCCCGTTTTTGCCTTGAGGAGACAAATGTTCTGATTAGCACTTTGGAGGCAGATTATCACCAATTAGAAGACTTAGTTCGTATCTTGACCCTGATATATAACTAGATAGGTGACCTTGGGAAAGTCACTTTATATCTTTTGCCTTTAATTGAGGTAGTTGGGTAGTATAAATCAATCATGTGACTTAGTGGTTAGTACATACTCCTTCATTGGACACTAACTATAGTTGTGTGACTATAAACAAGTCAATTAACCTTTCTGTGTCTCACTCAGTTTCCTCATCTGTAAAATGGACCTATTAATATTACCTACCTCTCAGGATTGTTATGAGGATCATATGACATGCCATATAAAAATGCTTTGCAGACCTAAAGAACTATATAAATGCTAGTTGTTGTAATTATTATTTATAATTTTCTCTTCTGTAAAATGAAAGGCTTTGGACTAGACACGAGACAATATCACAACAAGCATTTACTAAAAGCCTACTCTTCATGTAAGAGAAAGTAATAAATGCTGAGGAAGTTACCAAATGTAGATAAGGCATGGTTCCTATTCTCAGGAACTTACACGGGGTAGGATACCAAAATAGATAACTATAGTCCATGATATTACATGATGATTTCAGGAGAGCAAGGGAGGAGAGAGAGAGACAGAGAGAGACCAAGACACAGAGAGAGATAGAGACAGAGACACAGAAACAGTGAGAGAGACAGAGACAGGGAGAGGGAGACAGACAGACAGATGGACAAATAGACACAGAGACCCAGACAGGAACAGAGACAGAGACAGTAAAAGAGTGACAGGGACAGAGAAAGACAGCAAGAGGGAGTCTGAGAAAGAGAGGGAAAGAGACATGGTGACAGAAAAAGAGAGAGATAGGTGTAAATGATCATCTCTGGTGATTCTTTCTACCTCTATGTCCTCTGGGAATAATCCTGAATCAAACAGTATTCAGCTTTGGCCAAGAGGTATTGATGGTCACGGTTTTTCTTCTGCTGCAGATTATGTCTTTGTGACGCCCATTGAAGTGGACCCTGGAGGGGCCTACATTTCACACGACATTTTGCACAGCAGACGGCGGAAGCGGTCACCCCAGAGACACAGGGGCTCCTTGCACTATAGATTTGAAGCATTTGGGCAAGAACTGCACTTAGAACTTGAACCTTCTGCCATCCTTGGCCAAGATCTTATTGTCCAGGTCCTAGGAAAAGATGGAGTCCTAGAGTCTGGGAAGCTTGCAGTTGAGCAGTGTTTCTATCAGGGATTCATCTGGAATGACAGCACCTCCTTGGTGGCACTGTCCACATGCATGGGACTGGTGAGTGTGGCTGATGGAAGAATCATGCTCCAGCATTCACGTGTTTTGTGTAACTAGGAAATGCAACTGGGCAAACAGATGTGGGTAATATAAACACTTTCCTGCTAAATATGACACATTTCTTCAGCATCTTTGATAGTTCTCATTCTCAGTTGTCCTTGTCTATTTTGTTTTCTCATTATAATTCAAAGGGTCATAGATTTAGAGTTAGAAGTGATCTTGGAGGTTGTTGAGTTCAGCCTCTTCATTTTGCAGATGGGGAAACTGAGGCCCAGAGAGGTAAGTGTAATGCCCAGCATCACACAACTCAGCAAGTGTCTGAGGTGAGATTCAAGCTCAGAACTTCTACTCCAGGTCCAGTACTATTCACAATAGAAGCTGCCTCTCGGCAAATTCAGTTCAACATAATCAGTAAAGACCTAGTGTTCGCCTGGAGTGCCCTGTGAAAGACCCTGGGGTTGCTACTTCAACTGGAAATGTGTGATCTGATTAGGCTGGGGAGTCAGTCTACTATCAGTGGTATGGTGCAGTAGAAAGGCCACCATTTGGGGTCAGAACTGAATTCAAATCTTGTTTTTGCTATTTCTGTGACTGGCAGTGTCAAAGTGTGTATATTCTCTTCTCTGGGTCTCATCTGTAAGATGAAGCTTGGACCAGATGATCTCTAAGCTGGCTTCCAGTTCCAGATCCCGTCATCTCATCCTCCTCCTTTGTGATTTTTGTCCCTGTCCTTTTTACAGAAGACCCTGCTCACTCTCTCAGACACTCTTTTCTGATTCTTGCAAAATTTAGTGGGGATCAGGGCAGGCAGAGGCGCCTTGGCATCACGGGTAGAAAGCTCTACCTCGGGGTCAGGAAGAAGACCCAGACCTCTGACAAGTGACTGGGTCTCTGACCCTCCTTAAGTCACTTCACATGGTGTATCAGGCAACTCTCCAAGTTGCAGAACAGTTGCTGATCTTCATTGTCAATAATAGCTGGCATTTATGTAGCAATATAATAGGTCTAAGGATGTCCTTATTACAGCTTAAAACTGCACTCACTTTTGGTTCAATTTCACAGCAACCCTGTGAGGTAAGTATTATTCTTACTGCCGTTTTATAGATGAGGAAGCTGAAGTGGAAGAGGTCAAGTGACTTGCCCAGGGTCATACGAGTGTTACATGTCTGAGGCAGGATTAGAATGAACTCAGGTCTTTCTGCACCAAATCCAGTGCTCTATCCTTCATTATGCCAAGTCACTTCCCTCCCTGGGAGTGAGTTCCCTTTATTAGTGAAATCACAGGTCTGGACCAAGCTCTTTCCCTTTCCCTTCTGCCACTCTGAAAAACCAGCAAACAAAACAAATCCAGTACATCACTCAGGCTGTTTATCCTTCCTTACTCCAATGGACCCAACTTCTTTAGGGAAATTCTTGGAGGAAGGACTAGGGGAATCTGGGAGCTTGAACCCTTGCTAGAACCTTGAGGAGGATGGCAGGCATAAAGCCTGAGTCCTTGGGGAGAGTAAGTCACTTGATATCTCTGGGCTCTGTTTTCTCATCTATGAGATCAGGAGATTGGACAAGAGGTGATCACCAAGGTTCCTTATACTCCTAAATCATATGGTTTTTATTCTCTTCTACAATTCATAGACTTCAAAGGAAGGCTCTTTTCACCAAACTAAACTACCTCTTAGTTATCTAATTATTGTATTGAAGACTAGAACAAAACTGCTTTAGAGAGATGCTAATCAGTTAGAATTTATCAAATACTTACTATACACTAGATGCTGTGTTGACCAGTGAAGATTCAAAGAAAGTCAGGAGCATGGTTCCTGCCCCTCAAAGAGCTCGCAAGCTAATGGAAGAGGTACAGAAGAGGCAGAGTAGATGAAGGTCATCTGAAAGGAGAAGTCTCTAGAAGTGCCAGTCGAGATTGAAGAAGAGAATCCCCAGCTGGGGGATTACAGATGGTTGTTGTTCAGGAGAGGTCTCTCCAGGGACGTGGCATTGGAGCTGTTGAAGAATGGTTAGGAGTTCAACAGGCAGAGATGGGGCAAAACCCAGGCAGGCCACTCAAGGCAGAAGAAACAGCATGGCCAGAGGCAGGGAAAATATTAATTGTATTTAGAAATATGCTAAGCCTAACCTTAACATTTCACTGGGACTGCTCCTTTTCTTCATGGCTGAGCTCAGGTGCCAGCTCCTCTGCTTAGCTCTTTGTCTGATTCCTTGCCATTGAAAGTATTCTCTCCTTCCTCATTTCCCACCCTGGTGTACTTTGTCTGCATTTGTCCTTCGCCTCCATCTTTCCTGTTGTGCCCTCTGCTTATTTAGGTTCATGTGGTAAACCTCTAGGAAAGTGTAAGCTTCTTAAGGTCAGGGATTGTGTCATTTTTCACTCTGGGATTCCTGTGGCCAGTCACACTACCTTCACAAAATTGGTACTTAATAATTGTTATTGAATCGAATGTCATCCTGCCATATCAGGTGTTTAGGATGCTCCATGCTGTATCCAGATATTTGTGATACTACTACAATCACTGATGATGACATATCTATCAGAATGGCAAGGATCTAGGATTTCAATGGAGTAGGGAGCTCTCATGATGGGGACACCTTTCCTCCAACAGAGATTGTGACCTGTCTTTAGCTTATAGCCTTAAAGAGTTGCCTGAGGTTCAGAGAGGTTGTGGCTTGCCTAAGGTCACATAGCTAGTAAGTGTTGGTAGTAGAATTTGAACCCAGGTATTCCTGCTTATTAGTCTAGCATTGATTGTATTCAGTACACCATGCTGCCTCTCTACTAATTATGGTAACTCCCTTTTCCATAGTGTTTTAAGGTGAACAAAATACTTTCCTCACAACAACCCTTTGAAAAGGGTAGTACCAGGAGTCTTGTGCCCACTTTACAGATGAAACAAACTAACACTGAAAGAGGTTTTGTGTCTTGCCTAAGGTTATTCAGATTGTTAGATTCAGTGTCCTTGAACCCTATTCTTCTGATTCAATTGATAAGTTTTGTTCCTCTTCTACAATATATCTTGTATTCCTTAAAGCACAAGTCTGAACATGTCACTCACCTAAGGGGTCTCCATTGCCTCTAGGATCAAATACAAGTTCTTTAGCTTGGCATTTAAAGTCCTTCACAGTCTACTTCTAGCTTCTACAGGAAGCCTTTCCCCTTCCCTCTTTGTGCCTTTCCCCTTCCCTC
>NW_027185771.1:32561939-32582602 GCF_028583685.1 Petaurus breviceps papuanus
CCTTTCCCCTTCCCTCTTTGTGCCTTTCCCCTTCCCTCCTAGTGCCTCTTCTCTGTTGCTCATTCCCCATTTATGTTGTATATAGCCTGTTGGTCCATAATTTGAACGTTATGCTTTTGCCTTTTTTTGTATTCTCAGCACTTAGCACAGGACCAGGCACATAGTAGGTACTTACTTAATAAATGCTTATTAAATGACTGATTGACATTGATTGATATTCTTTCCCTTCCCTTACTTTAATCTTCTAGCCAAACAAACCTGGTTTTCAAACTTGACATTCTGTCCCTCATCTTTATGCTTTTTCCCATTTCAAAAATACACTCCTTTACCTACATGTCTAAGAATCCCTGATTTCCTTCAAGGCTTAGCTCGTGAAGGAAAGGCTTTTAGGGACATTGGTGGTTAGTGTTATCTCCCTCTTCAAATAATCGTGGATCTATCTATGTATCTGTGTGTGTATCTATGTATCTGTCCCCAAACACACATATGTATAAATATATATGTACATATATACATATATTATACACATGATTATCTCTTTATATGTTGTAAGCTCTCATTAGAATGTAAGGGTCTTGAGGGCAGGGACTGTTTTTATAAGTGTTGTATTCTTAGTACCTAAAAAGTGCCTTACACATATTTGGCACCTAATAGACGCTTATTGGATTGGATCATCAATTTGGGGTGTTCTAAATCTCTTCCCCATTACATATTGTAGTCCATCTATAACTTAATGATCTTAAAGAGTTGTCTGAGGTTAAGAAAAGCTAAGAGCCTAAGCAGCAAGCAAGTGTCAAGGGTGAGATCTGAATCCAGGTTTTTCTGACTCCAAGTATAGAACTTTATTAAATTACTCTGACTACTACTATCAGCTAAATGATGCTAACAATTCCCATTTTTATGATGTTTAAAGTTTTTAAAGTGTTTTCCTCTTAACAGTAGCTAGGAAAGAGTATAAGACATGGAGTCAGGACATCCTGAATTCAAATCCTGCCTCAGACGTTTCCTAGTTATATGACCCTGGGCAAGTCACTTAATCTCTGCTACCTTAGTTTTCTCATCTGAAAAATGAGGATAATAACAGTAACTGCTTCCTGAGGTTGTGGTGAGGATCAAACTGCTTTGCAAGCCTTAAAGTACGGTCAATCTCTCTCTCTCCATATTTGTGTATATGTGTGTGTATGTATGTGTGTGTGTGTGCACACACACATGTGAAACAACCACCACCCCAGGAAGGAGGTGCTACAAGTAACATTGTGCCTTTTTTGCAGATGGTGATGATGATGATTATAAGGTTATAACTTATTACAGGATAGCTTTTATTAGAAAAAATGAGGATGAAATAATAATAAAGCATCTAAGTGGATAAAGCTCTGGCCCTGGAGTCAGGAAGACCTGAGTTCAAAGTCAGCCTCAGATACTTACTATGTGACCCTGGACAAGTAACTTAACCTCTGTTTACCTCAGTTTCCTCAATTGTAAAGGAAGGATAATAATAACCCTGAAGGGTATAAGAGGGTTGTTTGGGGGATCACATGAGACCCTGACATATATTTTTGTTGTGGCTTGTTTCAGTTATGTTTGACTCTTTATGACCCTATTTGGGATTATCTTAAAAAAGATTCTGGAGTGGTTTGCCATTTCCTTCTCTAGCTCATTTGACAGATGAGGAAACTGAGGCACACAGGGTTAATTGACTTGCCCAGGGTCACACAACTATTAAATATCTGAGGCAGGATTTAAACTCAGGTCTTCCTGACTCCAGGCCTGGTAATCTATCTACTGATTTGCCTAGCTGCCCACCTGGCACACAATAGACAGTTTATAAATATTTATTCCCTTTCTCCTTCCCTAAAAATAATAATAATGATTATAGGATTGATACAAATTCTTAGAGCACATAATAATCAGTTGAAAAAACCTATAGAGATACTTTTGCAACAAGCAGACATCACTTTACTGAGCAATTGTGAAGACCATAACAAGGTCCCATCACTGGATTTCTAAAATGTAACCACAAGAGGTAAACTTCAAATGGAGTTTATAAAACTTCCAAGAATGGAGTCCATTCCAAATATAGAATAAAAATATTTCAAAATACTGAAACCTAGCAAGTCAAAATCCCATGGAACTAGGATGATGTGAATGTTTACCCCCTCTTGTCCTCACTGCTGCTAGAATTGTTCCAAGGATGCTTTCAGTGGACCCACAGAAGATGAGCTTGCACCCTTATACTTTTATTCACTTACAAAAAGCAGCTATTTTATCCACCTATGAAACTGACTGCAGAACATGAAATATAAAAGAATCACAACAGGATAGCAACTTGTCCCAAGACAATTTCTATATGAACCCCAATAGAAAAGAATGGGATGGGTGATTATAATGGTAATAATAGTAGTAATAGATATTTACATAACACTTTAAAGTTTGCATACTTCTATAAATATATTACTTTATTTGGTCTTTCTAGCAACAACATGAGCTTGGTACAATGATTATCTCCACTTTTCAGAGAACAAAATTGAGGTCCAGAGAAGCTGAGACATGCCTAAGTTCATACATCTATTAAGTAATAGAGTCTGGACTTGAACCCAGGTCTTCTGATAAAAAAGATCAAGGCCTCTTTCCAATGGCTAGCGGCTGTCATGATGTGATGCTGTCATTCAGTACAGCAGCTGGAGAGAGTCAGTACACCTGAAAGCATTTGAAATAAGTGAGATTTCCTCTCTACAGTAAATCCTGCTGGGGGCCCAGGTGGGTAGTGTTAGGGTGAGGGATAGCACTTGTGGGATTTGATTGACTGTAGGAGACTGTAAACATTTCTCGAGGTTGGCTTGAGTCTGAAGTGCCACTGAACTGTTTAACACACCAGCAGAACACTTTAATGTGTGTTGAAATACAGGTGCTAAATATGTTGGCCAGAACATCATGGCCAGATGGAAAGAGAACAGGAAAAAGTCTAATTTAGAACTTAAAACTAGTTTAAAAAAATAATTGCCCCCATTTTTCTAGTACTCTGTGGTTTATGAAGTGCTTCCCTCCCAACTTGCCTTTCAGGTAGGTTGTGCACATATAATTATTATTAACATTTTTTCCAGAAAAATAGCCTGAGAGATGGAGTCACATAGCTAGTAAATGTCAGAGCTGGGATCTGAACTCAGTTTTTCAATTCAGGGTTCATTCCACTGCAATTGAACAGTCTTTGCACATTCTGCTATTAAACAAAGCAGGGGAAAAAAGGATTTGGGAACCAGTGAATAAGAATTTCCTTGAGAGGCAGTATAGGGGATGGAAGGAGCCCCCTCCACTAGGGAGGCAGAAGACTGTACTGAGCCAAGATATAGGTCTGAGACTAAGGATGACACTCCAAATAATGAACCCATGAAAGATGAAATCACAGAAACAACGAACAGCTTGTGGTTTGATGTCTCAGGGTCATTATTGAGACAAGATGGTAGAATTTTTGAGGATGCAGCTAAAGAAGTCCTCAGAGGGAAAATGGCATCTCTGATGAGCCGTTAAATTAGAAAAGGGCAGCAGTAATGAATTGAGCATCTACTAGACCCAAACTAGTTAACAGAATCCCTGTGTTTGTCTTCTGGCTCTGCATTTACTAACTGTGTGTCATGGATAAGACACCAACCTCCCTCTGTGCCCCTGGTGCTTTGTCTTTAAATGGGGGTACTATTTCTTTTTCTACCTACCTCACAGGGTTATTGTGGAGAAAAGTTCCATATCAACTGTGAAACACCACACAACAGGACTCTTTTCATCATTATGTCTGATTACAAACTTTTGGCTGGAATTAATCTATAGAGTTATTTACTAGTTAATAATCTTTTTAAAATTAATTTTTAGTCAATAATCTTAATTGATTATTGACTATAGCTTAATTGATTGATGACTATAGCAATTCCCATTGAGCTGTGGCAGCCCTTTAAGCTTTACAAAGCGCAACCACCCTATAAGGCAGCAAGGGCAAATATTGCTATCTGCATCTAACTGAGGCTCAGATACTTAAAGCAATTTGCCCACAGTCACACAGTCAATAAGCATCAAAGCTGAGATGTGACCAAGGGACTCTTGGCTCCAGGTCCAGAGCGCTTCCCATTACATGCCTTCACTGGTGGCACGTCCTGTTTGTACTGACAGCAGGATAATCATGGATTATGCCCCGATCCCCGTTATCAGAGATCCTGTGTGGAATCTACTTGGATTGCAGCTAGCTCATGTCCAGCCTGTAGCCAGTGTATCCCCAGCTAGACCTCATTTTGTGGTTTGGCCTCCCCCTCCTCATCACTGGATTTGCTCTCCAGCAATTAAGTCCTAAGCTGTCCTCCTCCTCCATGGTTGGCCCCACTCCTTCTTCGGTTGGGCTGTTCATTAGCAGGGCCCACTCTGTGCTCTAAGGGCAAGGACTCATTCTGCCAAGCCAGGAATGGGGAAGGGGCAGTGAGATTGTGAAGCACTTGTATTTCCGTAGGCACCAGACACTCTTTGATCTGGGCTGGGTTGTCTTTTTCACGCCTCAGAGGATTCAATCACTGAGTTCTCTGTTGTTGACCATGGTGGAGCTTGGAGAGAAAAGTTCGTTTGTGAAGGGCTACTGAACCGAAAGGCATTAGTGTATAGCAGAAAGGAGCAGGGGTTCGTGGCTTTGTTGGGAAGCTGTGAGCAGCTGACATTGAACCACATTCATTCATTCATTTGTTCCTTATTTATTTAGTGCCTACTATGATCAGAGCACATCAAATGCTTCACTGAAGTGTCTCATTGTGATGTGGAGGTACAGGGGGGTGGTGAGGATTCGAGGCCATGCCAACAGACTCAGGAAGGTCCTACCAAGCTGGGAAGGCTCTGAGTAAGGCAAAGACATTTGTGGATCTGTCGTTAGAGGACCAGCTGAGCTAAATTCAAATGGGCTCTTTTCAAGGTTGACTGCAGGGCCAGTGAGGTTCCCATCTCTAGCAGTGGTCCTTAAGAAACCTCCTCTCTACCTGGTTCATGTGCAAGTAGCTTTGTGCTGAATGCTGGGAGAGAGAGCTGCGCTGATCTCAGTAACACTTTGAGGCTTTCCTCACAAACCTGGTATAGAGATGGCTCAAGCCTCGTAAGCCTCTCTGTACTTAAGTCAGCTGAGGCTATTATGAGAGGCTGAGCCGGTTGCTGATGGCCACAAAATGCTGGAGCTGGGATTCCACCCACTTTCTCCTGGCTCAGGTGTGGTGCTTTCCCCATTGAACCACACTACCTATCTCCAAAGGAATTTTTTTTTCCCTCACAATAGACTGCGCAAAGATCATTGTTTCAATTTTATAGATTATATCAAAAACAACTCCCGTTTCTCTCTCACTTTAGGGTTTATGAAACATTTTCCTTACAGAAGTCCTGTGGGTATTTTTACCGTCTCAGAGAAGGAAAGTAGCTTGCCTAGGGTCATAGAATAAATTACTGGCAGGATTAGTATTAATGTTACAACTTTGAGTCATTCTCTTTCACTAACTCTCTGAGCTTCAGTCTCCCCAAATGTATAAAGTGAGGGGTGGTGGATCTGATCCCCTCCAGCTGTGTTTTCATTGTTTCACTTTCATTGCCCAGGGTTCCCTGTCATAGGGGGAGCTGGGTGGCACAGTGGATAAAGTGCTGGTCTTGGCATCAGCAAAAACTGAGTTCAGATTTTATAGATGAGGAAACTGAGGCTCCGAGCAGGTCACAAACCAAGTCAATGGCAGGGCCCAGACATTATGACTTTGAGTCCTAGTTTTGTCCCCCAGTTCTCTGGGCCTCAGTTCCCCATCTGTATAATGACAGAATTGGAGTTGAAAGATTCTTTCAGATGTGATATTCTGTTTTTATGGTTTCAAATTAATTATCCAGGATTCTCTGTGATGATCACATTGCACAAATTTCCATTCTCATAGGAAGGAGGCTGCATTTGGAGTCAGGAGGTCTCTATTCCAATCCTGACTTGGACATTTCCTAGGTGAATGACTGTGGGCAAATTAATTTATCCTTTTCAACTTCCTCAGCTGTACAATGGAGGTGATTTTTGCATTACTTAGCTCACAGGGCTGTTGGAAGGAAAATTGTTTTCCCACTCTAATGCCCTAGAAATTAGACTGCCGTCATTTTCTTTCAGTCGTAATACGAGCAGATCCCATTTCTACAATATCTTCCGACACCTTATTCTCTTCCATTGATGCTGGTTTCCTTGCTGCTCATTGCAAGGGTCCTCTCTCTGACTGTGCATTTCCTTGGCTGCCTCCATACCTGGAATGCTCTCCCTCCTTGTTTCTGCCTCCAAGGTTCTCTGGCTTCCTTCAGATCTCAGCTAAAATTCCTTCTGCAGGAAGCCTTACCTAGACCTCCCATAATGCTAGTGTTTTCTCTGTGATTATCCCCAACTTATCCTGTATGTATCTTGTTTGTACACAGTGGCCTATGTGGCATCTCCCCATTGGATTTTAAGCTCCCTGAGGGCATTGACTACATTTGCCTTTCTTTTTATTTTTGACACTTAGCACAGTTCCTGATACATAGTAGGTACTTAATACATACTTACTGAATTGATTTTAATGCCTTAAAAGAATTAGTGGGCTGGTGGAAATATTAAAGTGTTCTAGAAAAATCTAAGATGACTACCTATTTCTTCCTGAAGGTCCTTCAAACAGTTTTTAGTAAGGGCCTTTACTTCCTTGTGCCCTGTGCTATGGGGGATATGTAAACTCATGAAATGGGGGCCCTGTTTTCTAATAGTTAATGGATTAATTAATTCAAGAGACATCTGTCAAGCACTCTAGGCACAGTAGAATGTAAGCTCTTGAAGGGTAAGGGAAGTATCATTTTTAATCTTTCTATCCCAAGAATTTTGCACAGTGCCCTGCATGAGCAGGTACTTAATAAATGGTTATATAATAGAATGGAATGGAAGGGGATAGGATGGAATGGAGTGGAATAGTGGGAGGGGATGGGAGAGGATGGGAGAGGATGGGATGGAATAGAACAGAATAGGAATCACCTGCAATTTTGATTCTTCAGAAACTGTGGGGTTCCATGATTCACAGAATAATGGCATCGCTGAGAAAATATTAGTGTTGAAAATGTGACTTTTTGTGTTATGCAATAGTTTGGAATCATTGAAAGCTGGGCAGGTTCCCAAATAAAGTCTAGTCCATCCTCTTCAGTCAGAGGTAGGACTGCACATGGATAAAAAATGGGGAAAATTTGCTGGCCTTCCTATAGGAATATTTTCTGACCAATGATGAACGAATGAATGAAAAAAGGCACTTATTAAATGTTTACTATGTGGAAAGTTCTTTGCTAAGTATTAGAACTCTAAGAAGAAAAGCAAGACTATCTCAGTTCTTAAGGTGCGCTAATGGGAGAGAAAACATATGTAGGAAGCATCAGCAATAGGACAGATGGAAAGGTTCCATCTCTTTAGAGCTCAGTGGCAGAGGAGATTGTCCTGTATCTTCTCCTATGTAATTTCCACTGTTTAAAACCATATCCATACCCAATGTTGAGCCTTCAAGGACTTTGGTGGCAAGGACTTTTTATTTGCTGGGGCTGCTAAAGAGTCAGGAGATTCAGAATGAGAGTAGAATAAACTATACTTGTAGTCTAACATCCCAGTCCCTGTGGAAATAGAACCTAGAAAAAGAAGTCAGATATAGCCACTGGACCAGCCCAAGGACACAAAGAAGAAATCTGTTCAGGAGACAGTAAAGTTTAAAAGCATTGAGGAATTAATTTCCAAGGTATTTGAAAAGGAAGATACCAATGATTAGAAAAAGTTATAGATGACACTGTTGTCAGATAAAGAAAAATAACAGGAAGGATATCAGTAAATTACTACCTGCCTGTTTTCTCACATCTATAAAATTTGGGCCAAGAATGAATATAATTAATTAGTGCATGGGAAAGGTTAATTAAAGAAGGATAAAGCCTGAAGAGGTCAAGGGGCAGTCAGTGGTATAGTAGTAGATGGAGCATTAAAAACAGAATTAAGGAGTAGTCTTCTCAGTCATTTACTGACTATGGACAAGTCACTTAACTTCTTAGCTTCAATTTCCTCATTTGTAAAATGGGGGTAATAATAGCAGCCACCTTGTCAGAGGAGATAACACATGTAAAGTACTTTACAAACCTTGAAACACTATATAAAGGCTTGTTATTACTTTCATACAAGGCCACATCCAGGTTGTAAGTACTGGTGCTGGACTTTGAACCTAGATTTTCCAATCCTAAAATTATCACTCTTTCCGCTGTACCATAGCTGCCTTGAAATGGCCCCGGAAGGATGAGTAGGATCCAGATTAGATGGCTAGAAAGAAACAGGGAGATAGTCCAGGAATGGGACCCAGCTCATGAGGAAAACCATAGTGGGGACAAGAGTCACTGAAGAGGCACAACTTAAACCTTCTTAACCTTAAAACAGTTATTAGATTAACTGTTTGATAGCTAGTCTCTAGTAGCAAGATCCATAGTAATGGGCCAGATTTCCTGTAAATTAGTATTAGAGAATATGAATTTGGAGCTTGAAGAGACTTGAGAACATGGGATGCAAAAGCTCAAGGGGCTTTAGAACAGAGAATGCAAGAAGCAGAAGGAAATTCAGGCTATAGGATGTTAGCATGAAAATGGACCTTAGACTATAGAATGTCAGATGTAGAAGGGACCCTAGAATCTAGAACAAAGCATGTCAGAACTGGATGTGATCTCAAAGACTCATCTAGGTCAGTGACTTCATTTTACAGTCTAAGCAACTGATCCCCAGAGAAAAATAACTTGCCTTAGGTTACAATGTGACTCAGTAGCAAAATTGGGAACTAAAACCAGTTCTCCTGATTCTTAGCCCTGAATTACAGATTCTTAGACTTTTTCTTCAGAACCAACACTTTTATCATTACATAGATAAAAATGATGTGGGTTCCCACCTCTGGTAATAAGCAGGTTTGTAGAAGATAGAACTGGTAAGTTTTTGGAAAACAAAACCATCAGATGCAGCCAACAGTCATCTGAACACCCTACCCCTCCTCAAAGTAAATTCCTCAAAAAACAGTTAAGCAGGGGCAGCCAGGTGGCTCAGCGAGTAAGAGCACTGACTCCAGTGTCGGGATGACCTGGGGATCAAATCCAGGCTCAGATACTTAGCACCACACTCAGAAATAACTGGCCATGTAACCTTGAGCAAGTTACTTAATTCTTTATTGATTGCTTTAAAAAAAAAACAGTTCAGCAAAAACCACCCAATCAGAGTGGTTGTAAGTAGTGGCAGATGTCACTTCCCACTCTAGTCATTTATTGCTTGCTAGCAGGAAGGTCATGAGCTTCAGCTTCAAGTTTTTTATACTAGTGTTGTTTATTGTGTTTGACCTATTGTTACGAACTTTATTATTGTCTTCTTTTGCATTGTTGTGGTCATGTAGATTTTCTTTTGGCTTTTCTTATACTGCACCATTTCATACAAGTCTCCCATGTTTCTCTGAATTCTTCATATTCACAAGTGACCACCTGTTGAAGTCTCAATATATTATATCTACTGATGGATCTGAAAAGTACCCAGAACATTTTTCTGGGCTTTATCTGTATCTGAGTATCTGCAAAATCACTTGGTTCTTCTTTATTATATCCAGTACTTCCCATGAAAGTCTGTTCCCACAGTTTTCTATCCAATTATAGGGGAGATTATACTCAAATACCAGACTAGGAGCCTGGGAAGAGAGGTCTGTCTGGACAGAGAGCTGACCTCTTGTGAGGAGATGCCTTTGATGTAAATAAATCTTGGTTTTCCCTTGGGTTCTTTAGAGACTTTTAAAAAAGCCATCATTGCTGAGTCTTAGAATTTTTCTACTTTTATTATTGAGAAAACAATTTTTAAAAGAAATCTTTCTTTTAAAAGTTGTATTGTACTCACTGTCACCATAAAAGAAGCCAGCCATACCTTGGGAGAAGTGTGCATTTGAAATACAGCATGGGAAACCAGCTCTGATTCCCTGGGTTTTTCTGCAGCATCTTACATCTTCATGATTTTTGATTTGAAGTTTCACAATTTTTCTTTTACTTCTTGAAGGTTTTTACAATTTATTTCTAGAGATCACAGAATATTACAGCTATAGGGGAATTTAACTCAAGCCCTGTCATAGAGAAAAAAGGAAACTAAGGTTTCTAAAAAAAAAGAGGAAACTAAGAGGAATGACTTGTTCGTGTTTGCACAGCACAGCCCAAACCCTGACTATGACTTCACTATACTTTCCACTATATAGGGGGTATTTGCCACACATCTGCCTATCTATCTCTGTCTGTCTGTCTATCCATCTATCATCTCTCTCTATCTCACATCTATCTCTATCTCCCTATTTCTATCTCACATCTATCTCTGTCTCTGTCTATCTATATATCTATCCATCTATCCATCTCTATATGCCTATGTACTATCTTCAACATTCACCTATTTAACTTTTGTGACTTCATGTATTCACATGATTTTATTAGTAACCTCATTTTTACTTTCACATTGGCAACGTACATTTGTGGGTATGAGCAATAGGGAAAAAAATGAAAGGTGTGAGGTGTATAAGTTTGTGGAGTGGCTGGTATCCTACTAGGATATATTATTTCAAGCTGGTGCATCCTTCACAATCTCTAATATCATCCACCAGCCTTGAAGGACAGAGTATCAGAAGTGATGTCAAGACATTGCCAATTTTGGTGTCTTCCAACAGAAACGACTGAAGTCAAGCAACCTCTCCTTCAATTTTCATAGGGTAGCCCAGACAGAAAGGTTTGCAGTAGTATGATATGCAGTGTAACACCTTCACAATGCCATGTGACACTGTAAAAAGTAAGATTAAGGTTAATTTTTTTCTTTTTAGTTTTAAGAATTTTATTTGCTGATGGTATTTGTGGTACTATAGATTTCATGAGTTATGAAAAGTGACTATTGTCTGAAATGATTTTTAAAAATTGATGTTAGCACAAAGGGTCACACAATTCTAAGGAATTACTAATGGGGAAAATGTTTTGTATGTTACCAATTTTATTTTGTGTACTGCATTTTATGGTTACTGTGTCATTAAAAAGTACACAGTAGACAGATTGGTGATAGACTGGCTAGGCAGACAGAATTGGATAGATATATGATAGGCAGATGGGTAGATAGATAGATAATATACATGCTTACAGACAGTCCTCAACTTTGATGGGGGTAATATCCCTAAAAAAATAGTGCAAAAGTCAAAGACACAAATGTTGATACATTGAACCTATGGAAAATAGGGAGTTAGGTGTCTGTGACCACCAAAAACATATATTTTGCTAGAGATTGCTGGAAATATACCTTTCTACATATAATTCTTTGCAATAAACCATCAGTTCTGATAATATGCACTTCTTCTAACACACTAACCATGAAATAACCCATAAAATGCAGTATACAAAATAAAATTGTAACACAAAAACATTTTTATTTACTAGTAACTCCCTAGAATTTTGTAACCTTTTGTGTTAACATTCCAATTAAAAAAAAAGAAAACACTGATTTCAGACAATGTTCACTTTTCATAACACATGAAATCTGCAGTACCATTTCTCTGAGGATGCAGGCTCTTTCTCATCCATGCCTGCCCATCTGGTGTGACTCATTGATGTCCTCTCTGAAGCTCACTACAGGGGATCTATCCAGTGTGCCCAAAAGTCTGAATGATACATCTCCCAGTAGAGAGGTGACCAACATAGTGCAAGCTCCAACATGTTCTATCGCATTCTAACGTGCTAGAAAGGTTTCTGGTATACTCCTGGCAATAGACCATGTTTGATTTGTGAGGAGCTAATTATAGAGAGGATCATCATTAGTATCTTGGACACTAGGGGAGGACACAAAGACAAATACAAAATGGTCTCCACCCTTTTCTGCATCTTCAGAGATGGTGGAAAATGGTAGAAAAGAAGGTAGAAGGTACTAAGAATCACATAATTGTTTTTAGGTTTATATTCATAAATGTTTATATATTATGTATTATATAGACACTAAATATAGATGCTATATCTTATGGATATAAGTAGTATAGTATATAAATAATATATATACACATATGTGATATATGTGTTTATTATATCAAATGTATATTTATAGATACATCTCTGTAGAAATGTATCTGTCTTCATATATAACAAGAGTTAGCATCTACAGAGCATTTTAAAGTTTTCCAGGTGCTGTTTTTTTATCCTCATGGGAAGCTAGGTGGTACAGTGGATAGAGCACCAGGCCTGGAGTCAGGAAGACTTGAGTTCAAATCCAGCTTGAGATACTGTGTGACCTAATTTTTCTCAATTTCTTCATCTGTAAAATGAACTGGAAAAGGAAATGGCAAATCACTCCAATATCTTTGCCAAGAAAACCCCAAATGCAGTCACGAAGAGTCAGATGTGACTGAAAATGACTCAAAAATTTTTTTTATCCCCATTTTACAGTTGAGGAAATGAAGGTTGAGAGAGGTTAAAAGACTTGTCCAGGATTTCACAGCTAGCTAGTCAATGTGTGAGGTAGGATTTGAACTCAGGTCTTCCTGACTTCAAGTCCAACACTCTACCCCCCTCTACCACCTAACTGCTTTAAACTTAGCTATGCAAGTAAGGCAAAGAATCCATATCCCCAAAGATCTGCAATTTTATGAGTGTAGGGGCTCCATTTACTAATGCAGATTCCAACCTCCCCAACAGTAGATGAGTTTTGTGAGTTTCTGTGGCCAAGAAAGATTGTTTTGGCTAGATGAGACTCTGGGCAGCCATTGAAACCCCCAGCTTTGAAAACTCAGATGTTGGTGCTTCTCTCTCTGGTGACTAACTAGGTATGAATGTAATGGTCAGACTGCTAGAAGCCCTGTCTGTTGGTCTGCTGAACTGTGTTATTTTCTCTGTCTGTACTTTTGTCTGCTTGTGACTTCTGTTTGTATTCTCTGAAGTTCAGGGTGCTGACGTTCCCCCCTTAACTAGGTAAATGATATGTTTGATTGATTAAAGTAAGACTGTTAACCCCTTTTTGAGTAGCTTTCCTTTAGAAAAGCAGATCAAAGAACCCGTGCTAGCAGCCATCCTGGGTAGGGTAGGGGGCTTGCTGCTACAAGAACATATAGATTCTTTTCCTTTTTCCCTAATTATATCTTTTTTTTTTTTTTATCGCAGCCAAACTCCTGGGAAAAGGCAGCGTTTGTTGCTGTTATTTCCTTAACTTCCACTACATCTCAATCCCTTGAAATCTAGCTTCTGACCCTTGCACTAATCTGAAATTGCTCTCACTAGTCAGTCAGTCAATCAGCTAGCATTTATTAAGTGCCTTCTGTGTGCTATGTACTGCGCTAAGTGTTCAGAGCTTGTCAATTCTCTTTACTGTGAAATCTGATGGTTTTCTTTTAGGTCGGAGTTTATTTGATCTTCTTTGCAACTTCTGAAGCTGTTGACCTCCTGCTCCTTCCAGAAGCTCTCTCTTTCTTTGTGCCCTGTGATGCTTTGCTTTTCCAGTTCTCCTTATGCCTTTCCACATGCTTCTTTTCAGTCTTCTTGTCATTACATTCAAGCAAAACTTCTTATGTCTTCATTTCCGGGTGGTTCGTTTTATGATAAGCTTCCTAGCTCACTGCTTAGGAAAATAAAAGGCAAGTTAGAAAACTATACAGTTAAGTTTCAGAGGAATTTCAAGGTATAAAACCTGTTCATATTTCAGAATACTAAGAAAAATATCAGGGGCGGCTAGATAGCACAGTGAGTAAAGCACTGGCCCTGGAGTCAGGAGGACCCAGGTTTGGTTCCAGCCTCAGACACTTAACACCCACAGAAAAAAACTAGCCATGTAAACTTGGGCAAGTTACTTAACCCCAATTGCCCTCCAAAAGGTAAAAAAAAAACCCGAAAAAAAAATCTCTGGGCATAATCCATCTTTCATCTCCCAGGAATGAGTGTCCACCATGGTTCTATCCTAGGCCCTATTTTCTCTCTAAATTTCCATCTCACACACCTTCCAGTTGCAGTTGCCCACAACATCTCATATATTTATCTCCTCTTCCTTTGTAAGGCCTCTGCCCCAGTTCAGGACCTTAACTTCTCTCACCTGATCTGTTATAGTAGCACAGTTGCATCTTAACTGAGCTTCCTGTTTCTAGTCACTCTCCTCTCTGATTTGTCTCTCACACAGATGCCAAAATAATCTCTTTAAGGAATAGCACTGACCATATAGTTTCCAGGTCCTCTATTTCTTTTCTTTTTTTTTAAACAATTGGGGTTAAGTAACTTGCTCAAGGTTACACAGCCAGTTATTTTGTGTGGGTGTTAAGTATCCAAGGCCAGAACTGATCCCAGGTCTCCCGACTCTGGGGCCGATGCTCTTACTCACTGCGCCACCTGGCCGCCCTTAGGTTCTCTATTTCTTACAGTATTAAATACAAACTCCTTAGTCTGGCATTGTGATGACTAAAAAGGTTTGAAAGACATAGTTTCTGGGTAATTTAATCATTTTATTAATAAGGTCAACAGATTATTAATAAAAGGATGGTCATTTGGCTATCTCTCACAGACCAAAGAAAATTATGGTGGTGGGCTCACAGTTTATATACCCTCTGAAGAGTAGGTGTTCGGGGTGGCTAAGTCGAACAGTGAATAGAGCACCAGCCCTGGAATCAGGAGAACCTGAGTTCGAATCTAGCCTCAGACACTTGACACACTTACTAGCCGTGTGACCTTGGGCAAGTCACCTATCCCTAATTGCCCTGCCTTTCCCCCTCCAAAAAAGCAAAAAAACCCGAAGAGTAGGTGCTCAATGAGGGGCTGTGAGTGAGTGACCTCATGTCATCCTTGGACAGAGTAAATATCTCTATGCTCAGACCACCCCCAGCCTTGGGCTAGCTAGACAAAAGGATCTATCTCTACCCAAGTTTGAGTGTTGTAGCACAGTGGGCTTCCCCACTTTAGATTAATTTCCCTGTAAAGTTGGGTAGGATCTGACTCAGATGAGGAGAGTTAATCCAATCTCATTATCAGTATTGTCCTTTCAGAGACTGAACTTTTTTAAAATCAGGATTTGGAAAAAGGAAAGAATTTGGAATCTCCCCAAGATACTGGTTATTAGTAATCATTTCTCTCAGAATTTAAATTTAAGACCCTCTGCAATCTGTCTTCAACTTATCTGCTTAGACACATTTCACATCATTTTCCATTTATACACTCCTGTTGGACAGCTGATGGTCCCCCAAGTTTGTCCCACTATTTCTTGCCATGGTGCCTTCATGCACCCTGTTCCTCATGCTTGGAATCTAGTTCCTTCTCATCTCTATCTTTCAGAAAACTCTGCTGTCAAGGCTTATTTCAATTGCCACTTTATGTAGATTTCCTACTGAAAAAATGATTTCTAGTCTTCCAAATTTCTTGGGGCATTTTGTTTGGAATTTTCCTTTTTCCTCATCACATCCTGCTTTTTATTATAATCATTTTGTCAGTAAGTCAACAAATATTTGTTAAGTATTTATTATGTGCCATGCCCTGTGCTAAGCCTTGGAATTACAAAGAAAGACAAGAATAGTTCCTGCCTGTAAAGAGCTCATCTCCTAACGAATGAGACAACGTAAATTATAGCTATATAGAAGTTATCTGCAGAATGTATGGAAGGTAATCTGAGAAGGGAAGGCATTTTCCTCAACGAGAATTTGAGTACATGTTGAATCCTAATGTATACACCACAAGCTCATTGAAGGCAAAGGCTATGTGATTTTTAAAATATTTGAATCCATATCACCCAGAACAGCACATTATACATAAGTATACACATATATAGTATATAATAGACACTGGCAGCTAGGGAGCACAGTGGATAGAGTGTCCAAGCTGGAACTGGAAAGACTCATCTTGCTGAGTTCAAATTTGGCCTCAGACACTTACTAAGCTATGTGACTCTGGGCAAGTCACTTTTTTGACTCAGTTCCTCATCTGTAAAATGATTTGGAAAAGGAAATGGCAAACCACTCCAGTATCTTCACCAAGAAAACCCCTAATGGGGTCATGAAGAGTTGGAAATGACTGAACAACAAAACAACAAAGACAATAAATATTTGCTGAATTTGAAAAGGGGCCCTATGATGAACAGATTCAATGTCTATTGTTTGAAGATCAGCCTTGCTTACTGAATAGAAGCTCATTACCATAGGGCTGGCCACCAGGGGATGCATTTTTTTTTTCTGCAACATCTCCTGAAACTATCTAGTAAATTTCAATCTGGTTCGGTGGAGGGAGGATTCACATTTATGATAGCATGGATTTTTTTTAAAGTATTGTAGGTCTTTAGTCCTTATCTAGCATAATTGTCTCAATATTTCCAAATGATAGCTGTTTTCAAAGTATCCATAAACTGGCTTTCAGTTTGGAGAATTATTATACAGGGTTTTTCATGTTTCGTTTTGGAGAATGGGGGAATTTTCATTCTGAATGCCTCTGGAAACGGTTCAGGTATTGTCACTAACAGTGAGGAGCTGATTTGGTGACATTTTTGGATGGCTTATGCAAAAGTACTGTGTGTGTGTGTGTGTGTGTGTGTGTGTGGCCATCTGGAAATATTTTGGAAGACATGTGTGTTTGCTTTTGAATTCCATAGCATGCCAGCTGAAGTTGCTGAAAATAATTGGGTTTCTAGAAAAAAAAGTCTATATTTATGAGAAAATGCACTGGAATTCTTAACAAGGAAGTGGCATTGTCTGGGGACACAGAATGGACTACTTCCTTGGAATTGTGTATTCTATTCCTAGTTTGACCATTGATCTCATTTAAAGACATTTAGCTGCTCTCTATTTTCTTAAGTTATAAGAAACTGGACAGAGGAAACAATATCTAGTGCATTTTCAAGTGAAGCACTGAACTGGTTGGTAGTCATAAGTCATTAGAGCTTGAAGGAACTTTAGAATATAGAATGTCAGAGAGTGGAGGGGCTTTAGAGCATAAAATTCCAGAGCTGGAAAAGAACTCAGATGTTCTAGAATCTAGATCAGGAGTTCTTAACTTGGTTTGGTTCATAGGCAGCTAGGTGGCTGAATAGATAGAACTCTGGACCTAGACTCAAAGAGAACCGAATTAAAATTCAGGCTTAGGCATTTCTTAACTTTTGACCCTGGACAAGTCACTTAACCTCTGTTTGCCTCAATTTCCTCAAATGTAAAATGAAGATAATAATAGTAACTACTTCTCAGGTTGCTGTAAAGATTAAATGAGATAATATTTGTAAAGTGCTTAATATGATGTCTGGCACAAAGTAAGGGTCCTTCGTTCATTCGTTCGTTCGTTCGTTCCTTCCTTCCCTATAACCAATTGGGAAACTTACAAATTATTTCTCATAATTTTTTTTGAAGAGGGGAACATAAGGCAGTTGGGGTTAAGTGACTTGCCTGAAGTCACACAGTAAGTGTATGAAGTATCTGAGGCCGTATTTGAACTTTCAGGTCCTCCTGACTCCAGGGCTGGTGCTCTATTCACTGTGCCACCTGGCTGCTCCCTCTCATAATATTTTTAAATTCATAAGATAAAATAACAATAGCTAGCATTTACATGGTATTTTAGGGTTTCCAAAACACTTTACAAATTTTCTCATTTTATGTTATGACAACCCTGAAAGGTACGTACTGTTATTACTTCTATATTACACATGAAATTGAGGCTGATCAAGGTTAAATTACTTGCCCTTTGGTCACACAGTAAATAACTGAGGCAAGATTTGAACCGAGGTTTTCTCAACTCCAATTCTGTTATTCTAGACACCATATCACTGTATGGTGCTGCCTGCAAAATGCCAAGTACAATATAAATAGGATTGCAAAAGAAACCAAAGGCTAGTGAAAATAATGATGTAATTTTTTTTCCTACCTAAGTTCAGGGACCCCCTGAAATTTATTGATGAGTTCTTTGTAGCTCTATGGTCCTCAGGTTAAGAACCCTTGATCTAGACCAATGCTTTCATTTTACATATAAGAAAATAAAGGCCCAGAGATGTTAAGGAAGTTGGCACATTAACACAGTGAAATTAATGTTTCAGAGCTGTGACCAGAATTGAAGTTTCCTAACTCCCATTCTGATGTTCTTTATACTCTAATGTACTATATCTCCCCTTAACAGTTTCTTAGGTAGAATTCCCATGTTAATTTTGTATATTACAATGGTGGTGGCATTCAAATTTAAAAATAATATCGATTGATGCAGCATTGTTATGTATACTTCCACTGATGGAAATACATAGCCATTAGATACCCATAAATCCAATTCAATAAGCATTTATTAAATATCTACTTTGTACAAAGTAACTCTGCTTAGTTATCAGGAACAAAAAGATTAAACAAGACTCGGTTTCACTATCAAAAACTTTTCAGTCTATTAGGGAATATATGACATTAGCACAAAAATACAAGGTACATTGTGCTTCAGGTAAAGAAGAGATCCAGGAAAAATATTGTAAGATGTATTGAAGAAACAGAAATCACTATATGATAGTAGAGAAGGATATGATCAAGGAAGAGGTGGTGCCTAGGTTGAAGGAAAGGAAAAATACCAGTAAGCAGAGAGGTAGAATGAGTACATAATAGGCATAGGGGATGGCCTATGCAAATACACAGACGTGGGCAATGACATACTGACTTTGGGAAATAGCAAGTAACCTGATTTGGTGGTCGAGTGTGTGAAAAGAAATAATGTGAATTATACATAGAAGGATAAGTTGGAGCCAGATCATAGAAGAGCCTAAGTGCCAGCTGAGCAACTTCATATTTCATCCTTTAAGTAATAGGGAGCCACTGAAAATTTTTGAGCAGGTGAACAATATGGTGAGTCCTGTGATTTGGGAAGATTATTTGGGCACTTGTTTAAGGCTGGATTGGGAGAAGGGGAGATTGGAGGCAGAAATGCAAGTTAGGAGGTTATTACAGTAGGTTCTAGTAAGAGGTGAGGAAGATCTGAACTAGTGTTATGGTTACAGATATTGGAGAGAGAAGATCACAGGATAATAGGATCCATTATGGATTTAGAGAAGCAAGAGAATTTAGAGGTCATCTAGTCTAACAATTTCAAAGGACTGTTGTCAGAGATATTGTAGAGTTAGAACTGACAAAACTTGGCAGATGATTACATTTAGAGGGTAAATGAGACAGAACAGAGATGACTGTGAGGCTTCAAGCCTGGGGAAATGGGGGATGGTGATGGTAAGTTGGGAGGAAGAATAGGATTTGTGGGAAGATGTTAAGTTTGGTTTTGGATGCCTTGAATTTGAAATGTAAGTGAAATAATTATGTGAAGATGTTAACTAGACAGTTGAATATGTGAGATTAAGGGTTGAAGATGGGATCTGAGTAGAAATAAAGGTTGGATAGTTATATACATAACTGTATTGATAATAGAGGTCATGATCACTGAGAGTGTTGCAAGAATGAAGAGAAAAAAAAGTTGAAGCCCTGGGAAATTATCCACATTTGGGGGATGGAAGGAGGAGGAGGAAGAGAAGGAAGGTGTATCATTGAAGTCAACTGAGAAGGATGAAGTCTGGTAGGACTACAATCAAGAGAAAGCAGTGTCATGGAAATTGAGTAAGGGTACTGGCCAATAATCTCTGTAGAGATCAAAAGGATTAAGGGCAGAGAAAATATCATTGGATCCAGCATTTAAAAGGTCATTAGGGAGAATTATGTCAGTAGAGAAATGTGGATAGACAGAAGTGAGATTTCTGGGTGTTGAAGAGAAAGCGAGAGTTGTAAAAGGATTGGTTGACTAAATAGATAAAAGAAAGAGGAAAAGGACCCACATGTACAAAAACATTCATAGCAACTCTTTTTGTGGTTGTAAAGGAATTTAAACTAAGGAGGTGTCCTTCAGTTGGGGAGCAGCTAAACAAATTATGATATATGAATGTAGTGAATGTATTTTAAATCTAAGTTATCACATCTTACTATTGTTTAATAAGTAATGATGAAGGGAATGATTTCAGAGAAACTTGGAATGACTTATATGAAGTGATGTAGAGCAAAGTGAGCAGAATCAAGATAATTCATAAAATAACAGCAACCCTGTAACAAACAAACAACTTTCAAAACCATAAGAATTCTGATCAACATAATGACCCACAATGTTTCTAGAGGACTGGTGATTAAGCCTGCTACCCACCTTCTGACAGACAGACAATGTTCTCAAAGTATAGAATTAAGATGTACCTCTTTTTGGACATGGGCAATATGGAAGTTGTATTTGTTCATGCATGTTTATTACAAAAATTTGCTTTATGGTTTTTTTCAATGGTAAAGTTAGGAAGTTAGGGGTGGGAGAGAGAACAATATTTTTCATTCAAAAAATTAATAAAAAAGAAAACAATAGGTTGCAGAGTAGAGAAGACAGATCATTGTATTGACAAGCCACTAGAGAATAGGGGAGCAAGAGGCCCAGGGCAAGAAATTTGAGGATAATGGACAGTGCCTTGTTGAACTGGGTAAATATAGAATTAGGACTATGAAGGGATGGAAGTGAAGTTAGAATAGGGTTGATGGACTGGGAGAATAGGATGGGACCGAGGGACCAGGATTCCCAATAAGGGTAAGGACAATTTTTTGGGGAAATGAAGTGGAAAGGCACGAGATAGTGTTGAGAGGGGGTTG
>NW_027185771.1:32583002-32602647 GCF_028583685.1 Petaurus breviceps papuanus
GAGAGAGAGAGAGAGAGAGAGATTTTGGAATGCAGAATCTTGGAGAGAGAAAAGTTTTTAGTGATGGTAAGATATGAGATTAGTTGATTAATAAGCTTTTATTAAGTGGGATACTAAGAAAGTCAAAAGACAGTCCCTGCCCTCAAGGAATCTAATGACGATGTAACTTCTATCTTGGGTATCTGAAGTAAGAAAGAGATTGGAACTACAGAGAATTCTTGGAAGAGGAAACTCTTTTTACCCATGCAGGTTTTGTTATCTTTGTAATTTATGGTCTCAGTAGAGAGTTGCTTAGAACACTGAGAAGTCAAGGGGCTTGTCCAGGATCACACAGCTACTAAGTGTTTGAGTTGGGATTTGCATGCAGGTCTTTTTGACCCCCAAGTCTAGCACTCTTCACTCTATCATGCTGTCTCTCCCATACTAGACACTCAGTTAATTAGTGTTGGAGAAATGAATGAATAAAAGACTATCAGAATATAAGATCCTTGACGGTAGATTTTCATTTTGTGTTTGCATAGGCAATGCTTAGCAATTTAATAAATGAGCACTTAATAATTGCTTGTTGCCTTGGATTGGTCTTCCGAGATGTAGAGGCTGTGATCAGCATTACAGATTCTCAACTGCCTGTGTTATTTTGCTGAACTACACATCTAACAACATACGCTATTGATATTGTCACTTTACAATTCTGCCTGTCACTTGCATTGTTGTTACACACCTCTCCGTGCATGTCAACAATAATGCAAGCTGACTTGCAAGGGTAAAACACAAGCAACCACATTATGTGGTTGTCACTGAGTGATCAGAGCAGGGTTGAAATTGACATGGTTAGCTCCTATGGTGACTTCACATTCTGTCACCACTTTTTGTTGAATTCGTTTCCTTTGATTGTTTTGGGTGATGACATTTGGGGGTAACGTTTTATAACAAAAATGCTTATTGATGTGTTTCATTGCTCATTGTTCATATGCATTTCATTTTGTGTCTTTGAAAGTTTATTTTAAAGCATCTAATTTTAGTTTGCAATGGATTTTTATTTAAAATGACAACAAAACTTTTTTCTTCTTTTTTCCTTCTGTGAAATCTTTTTCTTTCTTTGGGGAATCCTTCTTTCTAGACCCCTCTTTCCTTTGAGGCCTGTCTCAGACAATGACTGTAACTTAAATAGAAGTTTGTTCCCTTAGTTTATAATCTAAAAATTGACATTTATAAACATCCTCAGGTTTCCCCAACTGTCTAAAACAGACTTGCTTCTGTGAGTTAGCTCTGGGGTTCTTCTGAAGCATCATACAGATTGGTTGGTAACACACGATTTTCACACAGCAGCAGCAGCAGACTTGTGCTTTTGGGAACTTATGGGGGGAAAAGCATTAAAAAATTGATCTTGGGTATATTTGGAAGCTCTATGATGTTATCACAATGGGGAACTCTTTCCATGGAATTCCTTCCTCCAGATCTGAATCCATCTATGACTTAGTAGATAAGGTTCTGGGAGTTGTCTGAGGAATATAATGTTTGAGGGATTTGCTTAGTGTCACTTAGATAACGTTACAGGAAGAATTTGAAACTAGATCTTCCTGACTCCAAGCCTAGCACTCTGCTCTATACTATATTCTACCTTTAAAAATGATTGATGCCTAAGTAAACATTAAACTTGAAGACTAAAAAAAATAGAAATGATGTAAACACTGGGAAACCAAATAGCAACCTTAGGCAAATCAGATCTACTCTGAAGGGCTTGCTACACAAACCCTTATTAATAGAATTTGTTAGAATCAGAGAACCATCAATTGTCAGTGCTTAAAGGACACAGGATGCCACAGGATCATAAATTCAGAGCTGGAAAGGGACCTCAGAGGTCTGTTAGTCCAACACTCCCATTTTAGAACTGTAGATTCTTCTTAGAGAAGTAAAGGTTATACAGCTAATAATCATGAGACCTAGGTTATCAATCCCCAATTTCTTGACTCTGAATCTATTGATTTTGCCACTACAGCACATTAAACTCATGTTTTTAAGTTCTTGGTGTTATAAAATGGTAACAAAAGTTGAGAGGTTGAAGTCCCCAATTCCTTTATCCAATAACTCTTTGGGTCTTGGCAGTGCAACTGTTTCTGAATCTATCTAGCAATGATTGTGTGAAAGACTTTGTCAAATGTTTTTATGAAACCTAATTTTATATATGCACACACATCCATTCATCTATCCATCTATCTATCCATCCATCTATCTATCTATCTATCTATCTATCTATCTATCTATCTATCTATCTATCTATCTATCTATCTATCTATCTGACATTGCAGTGGTCTTACTGTCTAGTAACCTGTCAAAACAAAATTAAGGTTAGTCTAGGTTCTTGATGAGCCTAGGCTGACTCATAATGTTAATTGCTTTCCTTTCTAAACTATTCACAAATTGTTCCTCTAATGCTGTGTTCTAGAATTCTTACCAGGAATTGACATCAAGCCCACTGGCCTATAATTTGAATTATGTGGCACCTCTCTTTCACTATGATTTTTGGGGGGTTGGCTTTTAAGATTTATGTTTAATGGGAAACACATTTAAAGCATATAAAGATGGAAAGAAAAGACAAGGACAACTTTACAAATACAGGATGGGAAGCCATGGGCATATAGAAGTTTTTTTTTTTCTTTCTGAAAAAGATCTAGAGACTTTGGTGGACTGCAAGCCCAACAAGTCAGCAGTCTAATATGGAAACCAAAAACACCTAATATGCTTTTGGATTGGATTAAGACTTCCTTGAAGGAAGCACTGGTATAGAGTAAAAAGAATACTTGCTTCTGGAGTCAAAGGATCTGGGTTCATATCCAGCCTTTGATGCGTATTACCTAACTGATCTGGGTCCTTTACCCTCTGGGCCTCTGAGGTCTTCTTCTAGCTCTATAAATCTATAAGACAGGCAAAAAAACTTCAAGAACAAAGCATAATAGTTTTACTTCATACCTTGCCCTGGTTAGACAACAACTGAAGTATTGCTTTTGGTTCTGGACGCTGCAATTTAGATAAGACATTGATAAATTGGAGAATATTTAAAGTAGGTCAACTAGTCTGTTGAAGTACCTTGAGTTCATGATGTATGAAGAGCAATTGAAGGAACTGGGGGTGTTTAGCAAGGAGAAGAGAATGTCATGACAGCTGTCTTCAAGGATTTGGAAGGATTGTCGTATGGAATCAATTAGTGGGTTAATAAGCATTTATTAAGAATTTGCTATTAAGAATTTACACAGGAAGTGTACTAAGTGTTGAGGATATAAACAAAGGAAAGAAACAGTCCCTGTCCTCATGGAACATATACTTTAATGGAGGGCAACAACATGTAAATAACTAGGTACATATAAGATATAGAGAAAGAAGATGGAAGGTAATCTGAGAGGAAAAGCCCCAGCATCTGGGAGCACTAGTTAATGCATCCCACACAAGGTGGGACTTGAATAGAATCAGGGATTAGACTTGTTCTGTTTGACCCTGTAGGTCAGAACCCAGAGCCATGGGTGGAAGTTGCAAAGAGGCTGCTTTTGGCTTGATGTCAGGAAAGACTTCCTGACAATTAAAGTTGTCCAAAAATGGAATAGGCTTCTTCTAGAGATGGTGGGAACTCTCTCACTGGAAGCATTCCAGTAGAGGCTGGATGGCCCCCTATCAGGTATATTATAGTGAAGATTCCTTTTTTGAATATGGATTAGACTAGATGACCTATAAGGTACTTTCCATCTCTAGGATTTTGTGACATTCACTGGGGCTCCAATGCCATTAAAATACCCTAGGAAGGAAATGGACATTTTAAAAAATGCATGAGAGTAAAATGTAGCATTTAACAATAGTCTGGCTTAGTCAGGCATAGGGACAAAGGATACCCCCTTTTCCCTAAGCCTCTCTGACAGGATGAGCAGTAGTGCAGACATTTGGCTCTCAGTAGCTGACTCACCAGTAGCCTCTGACAGACTGACAATGGAGAGCTGAATGCTGGGTTGATCAAAAACCAT
Organism: Petaurus breviceps papuanus; assembly: GCF_028583685.1. Lineage (NCBI taxonomy): Eukaryota > Metazoa > Chordata > Mammalia > Diprotodontia > Petauridae > Petaurus > Petaurus breviceps. The sequence continues at coordinate 32,587,013 of NW_027185771.1, forward strand.
GTGCTCATTTTGAGACTTGATGACCAAAAGTCTTAAATCAACATTGTACAGCATTTGCTATGTGGCTCCACGACAGGTTTGATTTGCAAAACAAGCCATGTCTTGAATGGGAAGCCAGTTAAGATCTCTGCTAATAATGAAAGAATGGTCATAGCCTCAAAGTAGTCACAGCATCTCCAAGATGGAAAGAATTTTCAAGACTATCTCCAATCCTTATGTAAGCAAGAATGATTTTGAGAACATATTGGATGATTGGTCCAGCACCAAGCCTTCACTGGATGACTTCTAATGAAGAGGAGTCCACTATGAACTGAATTAATTTTCACTTTTAGATGGCTCTATTGATTGAGAAGTTTTTATTTATGTCAGTGCTAAATCAGCCTCTTTTACCTGTCTCTTGGGGTCAAGCAGAGGGTCAAGTGTAATTTCTCTTCCACTGGATAATGCTTCAAATACTTGAAGAGAGATATCATGTTTCCCCTAAGCTTTCTCTTTTCCAGGCTAAACATCTCCAGTTTCTTTGACTGATCTTCATATGGTATGATCTCAGCACCCTTTACTATCCTGGTCATGTTCTTCTAGATGAGCTACAGCTTATCAGTGCCCTTCTTAAAATGTGGTGCCCCAGAACTGAATACAATATTCCAGATGCCTCAACAGGAGAGAGTACCACCAGTCAGTCAGTAAACATTTATGAAGCTCCCACTATGTGCCAGGCACTGGAGGTACAAAGAAAGGCAAAACACAGTCCCTGCTCTCAAGGAGCTCATAGTCTAATAGAAGAAACAACATGTAAACAACTATGTACAATCAAGTTATACACAGGATAATACAGGATAAATGGGAAATAATCAACAGATGGAAGGCATTAGAATAAGGGTATTGGGAAAGGCTTCTAGTAGAAGGCAGGGATTTTAACTGGGAGTATAGCCAACCTTCCAAGCTGACATTAAACCATTTAATGACTAATGGTCTTTGGGTCTGACCATCCAGCTACTTCTGAATTTACCTGAATCTTCAACTTCTTCTTAACTAACTTGGTTGTTTTGTCAAAATCAAAATTATTCTCTTCATCAGAAGAAATAGGACTGAAAGAAGCAAAAAGTAGCTTTGTTTTTCTCTGCATTGTCAGTTATTACCATCTCTTTGAGCCAAAGCAAAATGTTCCTCTCTCACATTGTAGCTTTAAAACAAGCACACCCAAATAACAATCTTGGTTGTTCTTAGTTTTCCTCACCACATACAGATCACTTTAAGCTTTAGGGATCTGGTCATCCTGTGCAAGACCCCACGCTACACATTTTCTATTCTTTTTGTTATAACAGGCCTCCATATTTTTGATCTTTTAGAAATCCAAGTTGACCAATGAGTTGACTATGCATCCACATGCAATTTTTTAAACATCTTCCCACTTTCTTCTTCATCAGAACTGTTTTTCTTGGATGGCAATGTTTTCTCTGTGTTCCAAGAATTAATAGAATTCAATCAGAGCTGTACAAAAATGCATATAATCTGCAAGAAATCAGAGCTAAAAAAATGTTTGTCCATCTGTAGTGAAAAGAATACTGAATCTAGAGTTAGCCCATGATTACATCCCAGCTGCAAGACTGGGCATATTGCTTAATTTCTTTGGGCATCACTTTTCTCCTTTGTAAAGTGGGAGAGGGGTGGGGTCTGGCAAGATGACCCCACCCACCCAAGACCCATTTTAGCTCTGAAAACTGTGATCCCTTGATCCCTATCCCCTGCAGAGAGTTTAGTTTTAATTTTGACAAGCCTCACATTTCACACCATTGTCATTTAGTCATGCTTACCCCCTTGGCCTAGATTACCAGTACCTCCCAGAAATCCCTTTTTCCCTAAAGGAGCTAAGACCTCAGGAAAAAAAAAACCCAAAAACCTAAATGTAGATACACTGCACAAGAGAATATTGAATAGACAATTTCTTATCACCATTTTTCTACTATAATTTCTGCATGGAGCAAGGTAGGGTGGTATGATTCAATTCATCACCTTATCATATTCTAACTCCCCAGTCTTCAGGCTTCTGCCCTCATTTCTCCCCCATCTCCATATGGATGCTGTCTCCTTCAGATCAGGGCACAGTTAGCATTTAAGAGCTCAGCACCTGTTTTGGCTCTCAGGAGACACGCACTTTCACTATCCCTCCTGATTCCCAGTCTCTTCCCTTCCCCTCCTCCATATATTCCGTCCACTCACTTCATAGCCACCCTCTTCTTACTCCTCTAGGTCCCCATTATCACTGTTCCACCGCTCTAATCTGTATTCAGACTGAATCCCTCTCATGCCAAACCAGCTCTCACTCATGCTCCTGTGCCCTTCTCCAGACACGAAATCTCACTGACTACAAATGTTCTTAGCCCATACTTTTCCTTCACCACCCCAAGAGTGGCTTCTAACTGCTAATGACCAACTCCAGCCCTGGGACTGGGTTTTATTGCCCTTCCACGTGTCTGAGGAACAGCTGATAGTTGGATGCCCCTACAACCTTGGATGTATTTCTTTTTTTGCCCTGAGGGCCCATGGCATTTTCAATATGTGCCATTATTCTTTCAAGGGTTCGTTTTTCTTCCAATTTCCCCTGGCTTGAGGCAGGGAAAGTTTGCTTCTCTCATGTCAGAGAAAGAACTGTCACAAACTTCTGCCAGGCTAAGTAGACAAAACCTTTGCTGTGTGCTTATTAGCTGTGTGACCCTAGGCAAATCATTTAACCTCTGCCTGCCTCAGTTTCCTCAACTGTAAAATAACAATAGCACCTACCTCCCAGTATTGTTGTAAGGATCAAATGAGATATTTGTAAAGCCCTCAGCATGGTACCTGGTATATAGCAGGCTTTACAGAAATTCTGGCTGTTATTATTGACATATCTTGTATGTACAGGTTTCGCATGTTGTCTTTCTCATTAGAATATGTGCTCCTTGAGGGTAGAGATGGTGTGTTTGCCTTTCTTTGTATTCCCAGTGATAAGCATAGTACCTAGCAAACAGTAAGCACTTAATAAATGCTTGTTGACTCAATGCTTGACTGATTAGGTACTTTCTGTACAGAATTTTCCCCTTCTTCTCTCTCCATGTTGTGCCTCCCACAAAGCTTTCTGTTTCTCTTTTCCATCTGGGATAACTTGCCCTTCCAATGGACCAAGGCAGTGAAATTCAACTACATACCAGGCACCCTACTAGGTTACAGGGGTACAAACACAAAAATGGAATAGTCCCTGACCTTAGGGAGCTCACATTCTACTGTGGGAAATTAAAACTGTCCTTATAAATATTAAAATTCACCATTGTTCTTGACAAAGGGCCATCCTCTTTTGTATTCCAGATTAGTGTTAATAACCAATTTATTTACTATGATGACAAAATACAGTGAATGCCTTTGTTGTTCATCTGTTTCTTCAGTAGTTGGTGAAATGGTTTGCTAGTTTCCCTCCCCCCACTTTGTTGGCAGTTATGCCCTTCCCACCCTTCCCTTCTCCTTTCCCAGGCACCTCCCCACAGCCCCCCCCCCCCCCCCCCCCAACACACAATTACTTTAAGGGCCACACATGAGGCTCTTGTCAAGTTGTTCCCACCTCTAGGCCCACCCATGATGTGTCAGTGTTTGTCCATGTAGATTATCTACACATTGAAGATGTCATTCTAAGACCCTGCTTTGGATGCCTCATCATGGCACATACTGCCTTGGGTTCTTGAAAGCCAAGCCAAAGGAGCACAAATTCTGGGAGGCTTGCAAAGCTTCGATTATGGAACTGGGCAACAGACAGTGTCTGTTGTCACAGGACCAGCCTAGCTAAGGGTGGAGAGGCTCATCACCAGAGGATGAATTATTTTGACCACAGTAGCTGATGAAACCATCTATTAAGGCATGTAGCAGCTGTGATCTGCCTTGGTGGGGGAAATACACTGATGAAATCATGGCTTCCTGAATTCCTAGAGGAGAGTGGCTGGGCATAGAAAGGGTCATTCAACTCACACCCTGCTGTTAGTAGGAAACAGAAGTTTCCATGGAGCTCAGAAATGGGGAGGGAGGAGGAGAGAGAGAAACAGAGAGAGACAGAGAGAGAGGAGAGAAAGAAAGGAGAGAAAAGAGAGAGAGAGAGAGAATTGTCTCTTGTGAGTTCATATTTTTTCTTGGCCTTCTTTGTATTGCTACTCCAGATACTATATTATTTTATCTCTTTTAAGGATTTTTAACCTTTCTTGTTTCAGGACCCCTCTGGCAGTCTGGTCAAGCTAAGGACCCCCTCTCAAAATACTGTTTTTAAATGAACAAAATAAAATATATAATATGACAAAGGAAACCAATTCTATTGAAGTACAGTTATTAGAATTTTTAAAAATCCCAAATTAATGGGATCCAGTTTAAGAAACTTTAATCTGTGTGTCTCAAGATACCCTGAATGAATGAAAAAATATTTTTAAGGGTTTACTATGTGCAAAGCAATGGAAATACAAATAGAAAAGGGGGAGATGATACATATATGAGGGTCCAGCTCCAGGGCAGATGGAAAGTTCCAGTGCTCCTTAGGCTGTAACAACAAAGCTGATGGCAATGCCATCTTCTTTACTGGTGTTTCCATTTGTTTCTGGCACTGACATGTTTGTCAGTTCCAAGGCCTTTGGTGGTGCGAATTTTCTTTTCTGGGTCTTCAGTAGCTGTGGCTGCTTAGGGAGTAGAGGCTTAAGCAAATGAAAAAGCAGCTGCCAGATTAGTTTCCATGATTTCCTGAGTGATGGTTATGGTGGTCAGGTGGGAAGCAGGGCCAGTGGTCTGCAGATTGTTGCTGTATCTATGACTTTTGTGCTCATTTGCTTTGGTGGTGGTTAAGGACAACAGCCTTATTTCCTCAAGCATTGCTCCCCTTAATGGTAGTGACAGAAGCTAGGTTAGGAACAGTGTTGGTGGTCTGCTGGGTATTGCTATTCCTGGGGCCCTTGTCAGGGTCCTGCTCGGTCTTTGTCAGGGTCTCAGGGAAGGTGGTTGGAGTGATGTGACTCACCTGGAACCTCCTTCCTCCCTGTATCTTCATCAGGGTTCCTTGTGGCCTCAGCTAGGCTGGTTTACCTGCCCTACTGATAACAGTTGGTTGGCAGCTGGTGCTGATAGTGGAGGGGATGGCAGACCCCCTCTTCACAGGTATCACTCTCCTGGACAGTGGTTGTGGGGACTAGTCTGGAAGCAGGGCTTCCTTCTCTCTGAGCTGGGAGCTCAGAAGTCATCAAACTCAACCTAAACAGAATATACATTATCCTAAATTCCTAATTACTGTCAAAGATGCCACCATCCTACCAGTCACCTAGGATTACAACAGTCATGACATCTGCAAGTCTTCACACTCTCCCCTGCCCCCACATCCGGTTTATTGTCAGGTTTCATTGATTCTGCCTTTGCCGCATTCCTCAGATACACCCCCTTCTCTCCTCTGACACTTCCATCAGTCTAGGGCAGGCCCTTATCCCCTCATGCCCAGACTATTGCAATAACCTGCTGGTTGGTTTACCTGCCTCTAGTTCACTCTACCCTCAGCTGTCATTACTGATCTTCTCAAAGTGCAGGTTTGACCATGTCACTACCTAGTCAACTGTAGTGATTTCCCATTTTGCTTCCAAGATCAAATAGAAAATAATTCCAAGTCCTTCATAACTGGCCCCTTCCTACCTTTCCATCCTTCTTACACTTTATTCCCCTCCACACGCCATACAGTCTAGTGACTCTGGCCCTTTTGTTGTTCCTCGAACAAGACAGTCTGGGCATTTTCTCTGACTGCCCCTCACACCTGTAATATTCTTTCTCCTCATCCCCATTTCCTGGATTCCCTGACTTTCTTCAAGTTCCAGCTAAAAATCCCATCTTCTATGAGAAGCCTTTTCCTAAAACTCTTAATGTTGTTGCCTTCCTTCTGTTGATTTTCTCCAATTTATCCTATCCAAATTTTGTTTATAAATAGCTTTTATATTGTCTCCCCCATTAGCCTGTGAATGCCTTGAGAGAAGGGACTGCTTTTTATTTGCCTTTATATTAGCACAAGACCTAGCACATAGTAGGTGCTTAATAAATGCTCATTGATTGTCAGTTGAAACTCTAAAGCTGGGGATCTCAATCTACCCTTCTAGATTTTTCCTCCCTAGAATTAAATGGGGAAGGGACTGGGCCCATGTTGAGGAATCTGATTCTAGCTCTTCCTAATATGGCAGAGATGAAGCATGATATAATGAAAAGAAACCATGAATCCTTACTCTGACACTTACTTACTAGCTATATAATTCCAGGAAAGCCACAGGTTTTCCCTGAGACGCATTTGCTTCCTTCTCAATAAAGTGAGCATGTTTGGACTCGTGTAACAACTCTTTTTCTCCTTCTGTTCTTTCCCTGCTGCTTGGAATAATGGTGAGAATTTGGTGGCTGTTGGATGGTGAGAGAAAAAATACACAAGTAAACATGACAAGACATGGAAGCCACGAAGAGAGGCTGTGCACAAAGTGAAGGACTTGGAGCCTGAGAGGGGGTGACACATATGTCTTAGACTCTAGAAACTTGAATTGAAGGTTTGGGATCAGAGATTGGGATGTGGCCAGAGGATGCAAGATGATTAGAGCAAAAGAAGTTTCTCTTCTCATCTGGTATGCCCTTGCCTACCTCATCAAGGCAAGAAGCAGACAGGTTCCTGACAGTGACAGGGCATTGAATGGGGGAGTTGAACTTCATTTGGGAACCATGTTTGTTTTCTACACTTCTCGGCCCATTCACAGCAGGAGTGGCCCAGGAGAACTAAAAAATAACGCAAATTATATCTTCCCTGGAACTCCTTGACTTGGAGTAGCCTGTCTATCCATGGTCTAAGGGCTATCTATCTGACTCTAGTCATGCCTGGAATGTTCTCCCTCCTCACTTCCCTGGTTTCCTTTAAATCGCAGCTAAAAATTCCACATTTATAGGAAGCCTTTCCCCATTCCCCTTATGTCTAGCATCTTTCCTCTTCCTTCAAATTATTATTATGGTTATTTCCAATTTATCCAGTCTATATCTTGTTTGTACATAGTTGTTGGCATGTTGTCTTCCACATTATATTGAGCTCCTTAAGAGCAGGGACTGTCTTTTGTCATTGTTTGTATGCGCAGAAATTAGTATAGAGCCTGGCACATAATAGGCACATAATAAATGTTTATTGACTGACTGACAGATGTTCAGCTATGAAGTTGCTATTTTTATTTATGTATTATTTTTTGCTATTGTTTCCATGGAAAGAATAAAACACTTTCCAGTTGTGTTCTGTTTCTTCCTATGGGGAACAGCACCATTATGTCAAGGTCATCTAACCAGGACTCAGTGAAATAGAACAATTCAGGGAAGAAATAAGGCAGGACTAGTCAGTGGGAGGCTCAGAGCTAACCTGATTAGGTAAATCCATATCACTCTAGATCAGTGATGTCAAACTCTACAATAAGGCTCTCTGTGGGATGCATGATGAAGTAGAAAACTGCATATTCACACTATATATGTTTTATTATATTTAAAATTTTTATTTTATTAAATACTTCCCAATTAAATTAATCTGGTTCAGGTTCACATGTGGTTGTATGGCAGGCCAGAGATGGGAGATGAAGAGCCAGAGGACAGAAGTCTGTTTACTGTCTTGGAATCCTGGAGAACTTAGAGTTTCTCCAACTTATCCACTCAGCAGAGTAAAGGACATACCTTCCAGGGTGAGCATCATGCTTCTTTCTCCTGATTTTTCTATTTGATTATGATCAGGTTAATGACTGGTCATGCCACCTCAGAGTTAAATTTGAACTATTTATCCCACAGAGTGATTGTAAGGAAAGTACTTCTTAAGCTCTGAAGTTCTGCAGAAATGAGTTATTTTTGCCTTTCGGTGTGTGTGGGGAGGGGGGGGCGGGCGTTTGGACTTTGGTTATCCTTGTTTAGGGAATAACAGAAATAAACAGCAGAGAGAGGATGGAGGAAAAGAGAGGAAAGGGTACTTTCCTATACATATGTACTTTTGTACATACCCAGAGGACTCACCAACCTTTATGCTCATTAATTGCTAAGCAGCTGCTGTGGGGGTGGGAGGAAATTAGGACACATGGCAGAGGACTCCATATAGATAGTGAGTTCTTCCAGATGCTTCACTTTGCAGATGACATTATGCTGACTGAATCATGGCATAGTGAAAAGAGTACCATTGCTATCAGCACATAAAAGCAGAGCTCTGGGAAGTATTTGGTCACCCTCACAGTATGCAGGATGCTGTAGCATCGGTGCTAAGCAGCACACAGGGCGTGAGGCTCCTGCTGGAGCACAGGACTGAATTCTTCCTTTTGGGTGCCATTTTGTGCTGGGAGGAGGCAGTTTGGGAAAAGACTTTTAAGGGAGGGAAGAGCATCAAACTTCGAGGCGATCTATGAGGTTATCTTTGACAACCTGATCTGTGTGATGGCCTAGTGGGGCCATAGATTATAATATCAAAAGAAAGGATAAGTGTAAATGAATAAAAAAAATCATTAAGGATCACTCTGCGCTAGAAACTTTGCTAAGGGAGAGGGGTACAGATACAGGTAAACAAAATGGTCCCTGTCCTCAAGGAGTTTATATTCTTTTTTTTTTTCCCAAAGCAATCGGGATTAAGTAACTTGCTCAAGGTTACATGGCCAGTTATTTCTGGGTGTGGTGCTGAGTATCTGAGCCCGGATTTGATCCAGGTCATCCTGACACTGGAGCCGGTGCTCTCACTCGCTAAGCCACCTGGCCGCCCCTAGGTGTTTATATTCTAACAGAGGAAATAAACAAAATAAAGGGGAGGTAGAATGGGAATGGGAGGAGTGTTGAGGGAGACAAAGTTTGGAAATATCTACGAAGTACTGTGGTGACTTGGTCCTGGGCAGGATGAGATGAAAGCTCACTGATCAGAGTCCACAGTCCTAGGAATGGGGGATGGAAGGATCCAGGAACAGATAACTGAATATTAGCCCTTATAATTGGCAGCCACCAGGAACAATTAGGTGTCATGGTTTTGGCAGCTATGCTAGAGGCAAGCCAGAGACTGTACTTTCCATGTGAAACCCTTTGTCATTGAGGCCACGAGATTTGCCCAAGATTCTGGGCTTAGGATGATGGAGATTTGGAAGAAAAGGAAGAATCAGTCACTTGGAGTCAGACAAAGGCCTTTAGTTTCCAGGGGATATTCGTATTGGATTTGCTCATGTCTATACTTGTAATGTACAGTCTTGGGACAATTAATCTATTGATATAGGCAGTACTCCCCAGTGAGGAGGAGGAAGACCCCTGTGGGACGGGATCTCCTCTGTGAGCAGAGCAATTTGGAAGAACAAGAGCAAAAGTTTGGGAAAGGGTTAGAATGATAAGCATCGGATGCTTCTCTTTGCCAATGACATTATGCTCTACAATACTAGAGAATCTCATTAATTAGATCTATTACCACTCAAAACACATTAGATTAACTATCAATACAGGAAAAACCAAACGGATAAAGAATGTCTATTATTTATGACTTGTAGCTGGATGGATGGTCTGTTGAATTAGATCTCTGTTTCTCTGTCTCTCTCTCTCTCTGCTTCTTACTGTCTCCCTGTCTCTGTCTCTCTGTGTGTCTCTCTGTTTTCTTTGTCTCTTTCTGTCTGTCTCTTTGTCTCTTGTTCTATCTTCCTCTTCTCTATCCTCTCTGTGTGTCTCTCTGTTTTCTTTGTCTCTTTCTGTCTCTCTTTGTTTCTTTCTTGTTCTATCCTTCTCTTTTCTATCCTCCTCATGCTTAAGAGATCATATGAAAGATATCAACCAGGAAATGTATGATCAGAGAGAGAGGTCATCTAGTCACACAGCAAGAGCAAAGGCCAATTATAGTACTGAGGGTGTCCATGACCTGCGATCAGGCCTTCAACCTGTTAGGTAGATGCTTTATGGGAAAGTATGGATAAGAATTACAGGGTATGGGAAGACATGGATAAGGTAGCATGTCATTAGAGCCATGGATATTTTGAAATATCAAGACCTTGCCTCCAGTTGATATTGATTCACTTGGCTTGGGACTGAGTCATAATGATTCAGTGACTAGGGAGCAGTCATTGAGGAAATGTGGAAGAAGAGCTACTGACTATGGGTAGAGTATTTTCTAATTGTTTATTGCACTGGGATTAGAGAATGAGAGGTCAGTGCTTTGGGTAATGGGTTCATAAGAGACAGTTTCAGCTATATATAGGGGGAAATGAATGTATGCTGGGGAAGCTAGGTGGTACAGTGGGTAGAGTGCTAGACCTGAAATCAAGAAGACTCAATGTCTTGAGTTCAAATATGACCTCAAACCCTTACTAGCTGTGTGACCCAGGACAAGTCATTTAACCCTGTTTGCTCCAATTCCTCAAATGCAAAATGAGCTGGAGAAGAAACTGGTGAATGACTCCAGTAACTTAGCCAAGAAAACCCCAAATGGGGTTACAAAGAGTCGGACATGACTGAAACAACTCAACAACAAGAAGAATGAGCAGTGCTAAATAAAAAGTCTACAAGATTAGAGGGTCCCATACACTGTATCTGAATCATGGGCTTCTGAGCTTCTTGTTTTCTCATTTCTGTTTTGGGAATGGATTGCCCAATTGTGGTAAGGGGCTCAGGGTGAATTATATAGATAAAACATTTAAAAGAGTGCTGTGTGCCAGGCACCACCATAGGGTGAAAGTAAAATTAATACCATAGGTGGCAGTAATAATGATAATAATTCTAGTAGCAGCTCACATTTATATTTGGTCTTTGCAACTTACAAACTTCTTTCCTCACAACCACACAGGAAGTTATTATCCTTATTTTATAGATGAGGAAATTGAGCCTTAGAGAATATGGTTAAATGGTGCTATGTACTTGTGTAGAAATTGGCTTGAATCTGGGATATCTTTTAATCTGAGGTTCTCCCAGGGTAACATTGCTCTTAAAATTCTCTGGATCTTTATAACCCAGATTTTTTCTCAATAAGCCATTTCCATTTTCTCACCATCTTTCCCATAAGTTTAATTTCCACTGATATGCTGAAGTTTCCATTTTTTTCCCCTTCTCAGTCTTTTGTCTGACAATTGAAATAATAGAACCACCATATATCAGAGGCCAAATAGATGGGCCACTGCGTAAATCATGACCCCTCTTTGTAACTACCTAAACAAAAATTCATCCAGTCTCTACTCAGACTACTAGTGATAGGGAGCTTACCACCCCCATACACCTGTTTTTACATTATGATTTTACCTTTGAACATTTCCTGTGGTTATAATGTAGAATGATTTTGACTGTCTGGTTCTGATAACAACTTCCTACAAAAATTACCCTGATCATGTGAATCTGGCATATAACCCATGGGCCTGTCTGGAAGTAGTTATTGTCAAATGATTTTCTGCTGAAGTCTGATCATTTTTTGGGGGGGTGGGAGGGGAGAAAGTCTGTGATCTGGTTTTAATCTGAGCAGTTGGAAGCCATGCAAATTTTTTTTTTTGCTGATATTTAAAATTTTATTTCTTGACAAATTCAACCCCTCACTTAACCATTAAGCTTCCCCACATGTCATATAGAAATGATAGTATTGGCTTCACTGGAATGTTGCCAGAACCATTAAGCTTCCCCACATGTCATATAGAAATGATAGTATTGGCTTCACTGGAATGTTGCCAGACCAGAATTTTCTGACTCTAGATAGGACATGAGTGAGGTGGAGTTAAGCGGAAATGGTAGAGCCATCCTGATGGCTCTGTGAGATCATGGACTTGGACACACCCTCACCAGTACAGAGAAAAGTCTTGCCACACACATCTTCTCTTATGGTGTGATTTGCATCTTTGTTTTCCCATAAATCCCAATATTATAGGAGTTAGAGCTAGAAGGGGCCTTCGAGATCATCTAGTATGACCTCTTCATTTTACAGATGAGGAAACTGAGCCTACTGAGAGCAAAGTGACTTGCCCAAAGTTACATGGGTAGAGGGCTGAGATTCAAACTCTGGTGTCTGCCTCAAAGTCAAGTGATTTTGCCACCACTTTGCTGTAACCTGTGTGTCAGTCTCTGCTAGGTACAATCTTAGGGACCTCCCAGTAGTAATCTCTATGCTTCATGCCTACATCCAGGGCTTACCTATCAGTTTATGATACTCATTTCGCTCTATAACAAAGGGATTTTAGCTCCTCTGTAAGGCTAACAAAAGCATTAAACATGGAGCAGGTTTTATAATCAGAGGTAACAACAAACATAGAAAGATCTTGCATCTGAGCCCTTAGGAAAACAATTATATATGATGAGTTCCATTTCCTTCCCCAGAAAGTGAGCAAACCAGTCATGCATACTCACAGCACCACAGTTCTAAGTCCTTGCTTCATGAAGGAAATCGCACGTCCTGTTGCAGGTTCTATCTTTGTCTTTTCCTGCTTACTCCTTTCCCTTTAATGTCTGTCCCTCTCAATCTGCTTGTCACCATCACCAAGGACACACTTAGTCCTGTGCTGTCTTTCTTCTGGGAGGGTGGGCTCCCCATAGCCTTGGTTTCTCAGTGTAGTTAGTGCTAGCATACTTTCTTTCTCTGTTATGGTGATCTACAGAACAAGGTCTCCATTCTTCACAGGTGGCACCTTCAGATTTATTCACTATATCAAGCTTAGTACAATGGGAAAAGGATTGCCAACACATGCCTTTCTGGGGGCATGAAACTCAATCAAGCACTATCTTCTGCATGAAGCCTTTCTAGATTTCCCCAATGGCTGATGCCTTCCTTCTCAAACTGCTTATATTTCACTACTTTGTATAATTTGCAACAGATTGCATGGTCACTCCCCTGCTCAATAAACACCAGTGGCTTCCTGTTGCTCCCTATCAGTTTCCTCCTATGTAAAATAGACCTCTTAGGTATGCTGTAAGGATAAAATCAGATAATAATTGTAAAGTGCTTTGCACAGTGTCTGCAACATGGTAAGTGCTATGTAAATATTATTATTATTACCTCTCAGAACAAATGCAAACTCCTCTGTTTTTCATTTAAATCTCTTCCCAAACTGACTCTAGCCTACCTTTTTAGGTTTATTACGCATTAATCACCTTCATGCCCTCCATGGTTCAGCCATACTGGCTGCCTTGTTCTTTATACATGACATTTTATTTATCATCTCCATGCCTTTAAGCAGATCATTTATGGGAATGCACTCCTTCCTCACCTTTGCCTCTTAGAATTTCTAATCCTGCTCTCCACCACTGATAGTACCTCCCTCCAAATTATCTTGTATTTACTTTATATAGAAATTATATATGTACTATATATTTTGTGTATATACTTATATATGTATGTAATTTTACAATACTATCATATTATAATTATAATAATATACCATATATTATTATAAGTACATATGCATATATACATGCAAATATATGATCACAATTTCAGATTGTATCCTAACCACCAAAGATATACTGGTAAATGTTTAATGACCAGCTTTCTGAAAATTCCCAACATACTTTTAAGCTTAATCTGCATGGTTAACATTTTTTCCATCACTTTTTAAAGTGTATTATTAAAATGCATAATAGACAGTTAACAAAACAAATCAAACCCTGATTTATAGCACTTTCTGATTTGTTAGGTGTAAATGCTCACATTGAAAATTTAGCAATTGGTTGAATGAGCATACCACAGACATAGACTTCCTTACTTGCTTCCTGCCTCCACTCATTCATTCTCTGTCCAATAGCTATTCATTTGTGAACAAACAACACTTAACTGTACAAGGAAACTGCCATTTAAAGGAATATATTAAGTGGAGAATCTGTCTACAGCAAGAGAAACTACCCCCTAATTTTTTGACAAGGTTGTATTTTCATATAGAGTGATACTTTTAAAATCCTAGGATCCTATGTGACCTTGGGACTAATAACAAAAGTCTCTAGGCTATGAGTTTACCCCCTCTAAAGTGAAGGGGCTAGATTTGGATGAGCTCTAAAACTACTTCTTCCTCTGGTAGTGTGTATTCTTTTCTATAATCTGTGTTCTAAGGTCCCTTCCAGGGCTAACATTCTATGTACTAGGTGCTAAAATTGTTTCTACCTTTGATATTCTATATTGTTTTCTCAGGTCTCTCTAGGTCTTATATTCTTTGTTCTATGTGCTAAGATCCCTTATCGCTCTGACTGACTCATTGGCAGTCAGGAAATCTTGACCTAATTTAGGATTTTGCAATACAGTTTCTCATAGAACAAGGGTGGCCTGGGCCACCTTCTATTTTGACAACTTTTTAAGCAATTTGGGCTTGACCTGTGGTTTACGGCAGACTCAGATATAATCATTAACACTAGATGGCAAAAGCCCAAAATCTGGTGAGAAAGTCCCTGCTCTCTCTTATTCTCTTGCCTCTCGTGTTCTAGGGGAACTAGCAAGGCTGTTCCTGTAGCCAAAGCTCAGAAAGATGCAAAAGGGACTTGGAAATAAAGGTAGTGTATTCCCTCGAACCCTGAATTCCACATTAGCAAATTAAGTGAATATATATTTGTCTGAAAGTCTTTTTGTATTTAGTTTTCCTCCACTTGAGTCAGGCAGGAAGTTATTATTTAATTGAATACAAATAACCCACCTCTTTTTCCCCTGGCTAGCTTGGGGGCAACAGTCTGGACAATCAGTCATAATGCCAACTCATTTCTCTGTGGCTTAAAAGGTTTACAGCAGATTTTCTTCACATGCAATCCTTTTCAGTAGTCAGTGCCTGTATTTTTATGCCTATTTTATAGATAAGGAAATGTCAAAGTCTAGGAGGCAGGTGACTTATCCAAGAGCACACAGAAAGTAATTGTCAGAGCTAAGCCTTCAGTTGCCTGGCTTGTAAAGGGCAGATCTAATATTCAGACTTGGGTACTTGGCTCCAGCTTCAATTGTTTTCCTTTCAGATCCCCACTGGCTCCACTTAACCCTCAGATACTGGGGCGAGAGCATTGAACTTGGAATCTGGAGTGCTCGAGTTCAAACCTTGCCTCAGATACTTGATATCTGGGTGATCCTGGACAAGTATCTTCATCTCTGCCTGCCTCAGTTTACTCAGTTGTAAAATGGGGATAGTAAATGCAGCTACTTCATTGGGTTCTTGTGAGTCTCAAATAAGACAATGTGTGTAAAACACTTTATAAACCTTAAAGTGCTGTGGCAATGCTAGATTCTGTTATCATCATTAAAGTTGTGAGCTTTTCGTCCAATTGTATATGAACACAGAGGGGATGGATACCTAAGGTAGGAGGCACCATAGCTCCTTCAGGGTCAGCCTGTGAACACAACCCAGGCCATGTTTCTCTCTGTAGAAGAAAAGTAGATTGGAAAACTGAGATGATGTAGGCCATCAAGGCCATCTAGATAATTATGGGGGACATTATCTGAGTATTCTTGGTGTTCCAGTTACTACCTGTGTGACCATCACCTACCTCTCTGACCCTCAGTTTACTCATCTCTAAAACTGAGATAGTATTTCACAGAGTTGTTTTGAAGAAAGGACTTAACAAACCTTAAGCTACTGTCTGTCTATCTATCTGTCTGTCTATCTATATGTCATCTATCTATCTATCTATCTATCTATCTATCTATCTATCTATCTATC
>NW_027185771.1:32602657-32628311 GCF_028583685.1 Petaurus breviceps papuanus
ATCTATCTATCTATCTATCTATCTATCTATCTATCTATCTATCTATCTATCTATCTATCATCTACCTAACTACCTGTCTGTCTGTCTGTCTGTCTATCTATCTATCTATCTATCTATCTATCTATCTTTCTATGTCATTATGTTATCCTCTGTTTTTCTAGACAGGCATATTTCCTAGAATATCCTTTTCAATAATAGCTGTGTTGGTTGTGTTAAAATAAATAAATCAACTGTTGCTCCCATGGGTTTCAGCCTCTGAATGTCTAAGTCAGATGTGAAGGCAAGGCCTCATTAGTATGGCAAAGAGCTTTAGTGGAGGAAACTGGAGGAGGTGACAGAGTACAAATCTAAATATCTTTTTGTCTCATAAGAAATTGCCTCCAGGGTGGTGCACTCTAGAGTGTCCAGAATGAGTAATGGGTTGACAATCCACTACTGTGATCGACGACATCTGGAGTCCTGTTCTGGGTGCCACATTGTAGGAAAGTTATTGACAAAGCTAGAAGATGGTCACGATGAGAGAAAGAATGAAGGTCATGGTACATAAAGTTCTATTAATCCACTGTTCTTCTTCAGCCCAGAAGATCAATATAGGAGTAAATAGGTGAAAATTGAAGGGAGGGTCATTTCTGCCTAATATACAGAAAAGTTTTCTAACAATTGGACCTGTCTAAAAATAGAATTTGGGGCAGCTAGGTGGTGCAGTGGAGAGGGCTGGACCTTGAGTCAGGAAGATCTGAGTTCATATCCAGCCTCAGACACTAACTGTGTGACCCTGGGCAAGTCATTTCACCCTATTTGCCTCAATTTCTTCATCTGTAGAATGAGCTGGAGAAAGAAACAGCAAACTACTCCAGTATCTTTGCAAAGAAAACCCCAAATGGGGTCATAAGGAGTTGGACGGGACTGAAAAATGACTAAATACAGAAATAGAATTAGTTTCCTCAGGAGGTAATGGGTGGCATAATGGGGATTCAGTACTGTAATATAGTAGAAAAATAATTGGTTTTGGCTTTAAGACCTTGGATCAAATCTGTCCTTTGACACTTACTGGCTGTGTGGCAGTCAGTGGGTAAGAAACTTCACCTTTCCAGCCTTAGTTTCTTCATCAGTCAAATGAGCAAAATGACTCTTGCATAGTTTGCTTCACATCTGTCCCCTCTAAGCCTTTCTTCCTTCCATACAAATAACTTTCTCTCCCTCATTTTAAGGCCTATCTAGACAATGCTCTAAGGTGTCACATGCACATACTTCTTTTCACTCAGAAGAGCCCCTTGTCCTGTGTCTCCCACGTAATTGATTCACAGTAAATAGTTGTTGACTTGCATGGAGTGGATGCTTAATAAGGCTTGTTGAATTGAATTGGAGTTAATACAAACTTTTCAGTAGCAACTGAACTGAAAGGCACTATGTTGTCAAAGGAGGGTCACTGAATGAGGAGTGAGAGGATCTGGTTTCAAATCTTGGCTTTGCCAACTCATTATCTGTGTGACTTGGGTCAAATCACTTCATATCTCTGGCCCTCTGTTTCTTCATCTAGAAAATTAGGGAAATAGACAGGATGATCTCAGTCTTAAAAGTCCTTTCCAGAGCTGGATCCTATGATCTCTGTGGCCTCTTCCAACTCTAAGATCCTATGATTTATCTTGGGTGGTTGATTAGATTAGATAAGCTTATAATGGAGAGGGTGCTAGAGACCTGCTCTTTATGTCTGGGTTGGCCACACACGCGGGTGTGCATACGTGCGCGCGCGCACACACACACACACACACACACAGAGTCAACCTTTCTCTCCTTTAGTGTGATTACAGAAAGAGTAGAATCTTGTGGTGGTTTACCTCATCACATCTGTAACAGCTGGTCATGTGGCTCTGCTCTTAATTCCAGGTGGCTGCCTAACAAATGCATGCTAACAGGCTCAGGATCTAGGCAGGAGAGAGGAAGTAGCCCAGTAGAACCTAGCATCACTTCAAAAACAACCCAAAGCACATGTCTCTTTGAATATAAAGTTTTATTAATGTATTATTTTTTATATCACCTGCACTTCCAAACACGTCCCTTCCCCTCTCAGAGAACTATAAAACAGAACAGAAAAGAGGGAAAAAAATTAGTACAGCCAGACTTACATGTTGGAAAAAGTCTGGTATCATACATGCGTACACGTGTACATACACATACATACACCTACACACATGGTTGTTGTTCTTTGTTCTGACCAAAATGACATCACTATGCTAGAATCAAGTCTCAATGTGCCCAACTGTGGCTGATCAGATCAATATGAACTTGGAATGCTCTACCAAAAGCTGGACCCAAATAGTCTGTGTGAACATTTGGGGTGGATTCTCCAAATTTGTGCGTCCTGTGTTTCCTTTGAGCCGTTTCAGCTCTGCTTTGCTCATAGAGCACAGCACCTTCTCTGATGTGGGTGCGCCATGCTGAGTGGTCCTATGCCAGTGTCTCCCATGTCACACAATCAATTCCAAAGTTCTTTTTTTTTTTGCTTTTTGGAGGGTAATTGGGGTTAAGTGACTTGCCCAGGGTCACATGGCTAGTTTCTGTGTTAAGTGTCTGAGTCCAGATTTGAACTCAGGTCCTCCTGACTCCAGGGCTGGTGCTCTATTCACTGCGCCACCTAGCCGCCCCCCCAATTCCAAAGTTCTTAAGAGAGATCCTGAATGTCTTGGTACCACTTCTTCTGACCACCATGTGAATACTTGCCCTGTGCAAGTTCTCATTTTGCATTTGAACAATGTGGTCAGCCCATTCCAGTTGCCTCTCTGAAGCAGAGGTTGAATGCTTGGCAGTTTAGTTCAAGTAAGGACCTCAGTGTCTGGTACCTTATTCTGCCAGGTGATCTTTAGAATCTACCTAAGACAATTCAAATGGAAGGGATTCGGTTTCCTGGCATGGGGCTGGTATGCCACCCAGGTTTCACAGGTGTGCAGCAATGAGGTTAGCACAGTGACTCTGTAGACCTTCAGATTGGTTGTCAGTCTAATACCTCTTCTCTCCCATACTTTCCTTTGGAGCCTCCCAAACATTGAGCTTGCTCTGGCAATGCGTACATCCCTAGAAAGCACACTACCAAGGTAAGTTAACTTATACACAGCATTTAGAACTTCTCCATTTGCTGTAACTGATGGTTCCACATATGGATGGTGTGGTGTTGGCTGGTAGAGAACCTGTGTTTTCTTGATGTTAATTATTAGGCCAAAATTGGCACAAGCAGCAGAGAATTGATCCATACTTTGTTGTCTCTTAGCTTCAGAGGTTGCACTGAATGTACAATCATCTGCAAACAAAAAATCATGCACCAACACTCCTTCTACTTTGATCTTGGCTTGTAACCTTTTCAAGTTGAAGAATTTACCATCAGTGCGGTGGCTGACCTTGATGCTGTGTTCATTCTCATGAAAGCATTTGACAACATAGCTGAAAACACCAAGCTAAAAAGCATGGGAGCAAACACACAGCCTTGTTTCACTCCATTGACCACACATTATTAAAATGACACATGTATAAATACACACACACACACACACATATATATATACACATATATTTATATATGATATATTTTCCTGCTTCTACTTATCTCCCTTGGCATTAGTTCAATGGCATCTTCCCCTGCAGATCTGTATTCATTAAATGCATAGTCCTCATAACCCACATATAATATTCCATTACATTAATGTACCACCATTTGTTTTAGCCTTTCTCCCATTAGTAGGTATCAATTTTGTCTCCAGTTTTTTCATAATTTGTGTCTTTGATGATGAGAGTAGTGCAGAATTCCCAAAATGGCAATGGCGTAATTATAGTTAGAAGGTAGTGGTCCCATAATTTTCAGTCTTATCAGTAACTATTTAACAAGTGTCCACTTCCACGAATCTTTCTGGGGTGATTGATATTAGGACTTTGTTAGATCTGTGATCTACTTTATGTCCTTTCACTGACACTTCCATTGACACCTTTTCATCCTGTGTGATGACTTTCCATAAAACTTCCATGAGGTATCTACCCAATTCACTCAACAGAATTCAATGGAGTTAATGGATATCACCAGGAGTTAATGCTCTTCTATTAAATTGGAATATTTCCCTGGCTGCTGTGATACTTCTCAGTTTAATTTGTCTCATTTACTCTTTGAATTCAGTTAAATTCAATCAATGTTTAATAGGTACTTACTGAGTTCAAGGCCTATACTTGACCCTGGTCAGACCATATGGTGAGCATTGCTTGCTGGAGTGTGTGTAGGAGAGGGTAGTCAAGATGGCAGAGGGTCTGGAGATTATGCCATCTGAGGAGCAGTTGAAGGAACTGGGCATTTTTAGCCTAGTAAAAGAAGGACTTGGGATGGTGGTAGAGAGGATTTCTTCAGATATTTGAAGGGCTATCATATGAAAGAGATGTTAATCTTAGACTGCTTGTTCCCATAAAGCAGAACTAGAAACTCAACAATGTAAGAAGTTGTAGAGATGTATACTGAGGTTTATTGTAAGAAGAAATTTTCTCACAATTAGAGCTTTCCAGAGAGAAATGGCTGTTCTTGGGATAGTGTATGTTCTTTATCTAGGTGGGCTTGGAGTCAGCCAGATCTGGGTTCAGATCCAGCCTCAGACACTTATTAACTGGGGATAGTGCTTTAACAAATCCATTATCTCTTCTGTGTGGGCACTCTCTCCACAGATGTATATTGTAGACCTTCCATATCTTCCTAGCCAGGCTAGCTCCAGCTAGGGTTCTTAACCTGAGGTCTGTGAACTTAAACAAAAATTCTTTTTGATAACTGTATTTCAACATAGTTGATTTCCTTTGTAATCCTATGATGAACTTAAAAACATTTTTCAGAGAAGGGGTCCACAGGCATCACCAGACTGCCAGAGTAGTCCATGATACACAAGAAGGTGAAGAACCCCTGTTCTCTAGAGAATCTGCCCAACATGATGGCCTCCTTTGGGTTCTCTAGGCATTTCATGAATACCAGAATATCCCTCAGATTGTCTGTACCTCTCATGAATTATGTGAAAGGCCTGCCTTCTTTCCCAGTCACACATGTCCCTCAGTGGGTTCTTTTAGGTCATCTCTTGTATACAGGCTATTAGGTAGTTAGCACACAGCAGCTCACCTGCTTCCGACCATTGTGCATGTTTCCAGTGGGCTTTATGCCAACTGCAAGATGCTAGGAATGCAAAGAGGGAAAACAGCAGGTCTTGTCCTCAAGGATCTTGCAATATATTGAGGGGGGGATAGATTTTATACAAACTGCACAGTTTAGTATGATACAGAAAAGGAGCTAATAGGAAAAAAGGACAGATCCAGAAAGTGCCCTAAGAAACACAGAGAAGAAGGAAATAAGCATTTATATGCCAGGCATTGTGCAAAATGCATTTCATCCTTATAGCAACCCCAGGAGGTAGGTGCTATTATTATCCTCATTTTGCAGTTGAGGAAACTGAGGCAAACAGAGGTGAAGTGACTTGCCCATGGTCACCCAGTCAGCAAGTGTCTGAGGTCAAATTTGAACTCGTCTCCCTGACTCTAAGCCCAGCATTTGATCCACTTTGTCCATCAGCTGTCTCTAGAGATAACTTTTAGTTGTGATGACCAGAAAAGGAGTCATTGAAGAAGTATCAAGTAAAGTACTATGGTATAGGAGGAAGAGAATTTGGAGACAGACGATCAGTTCAGTACCTGGCTCTGCAGCTTATCTCCTGTATGGTACTGGGTAAACATCTTCTTTCTATGCTTCAGTTTCTACATTTGTAGAGTAAGGAGGCTGGACCAGATGCTCTCTGAAGTCCCTTTCAGTTCTAAATCCAATAGGTGTTTGGATTGTTCCTTTCATATCTGTAGAGTACCAATGGTGTATTCAGACCATCCATTTCTTATCTTTCACTCTTGCTATCCATATTCACTTGACCTGTCCATGTACATGTCTTTGGTAACATATGGCATCTTGCTTACACCTATCATGCATCTTTCGGTTGCCTTTCCAGTGGTATGGCTCATCATGGGGCCAGGGAGCAGGTGGAGAAGATGGGTAAGGGGGGAAGAGGGAAAGGAAGCGGAATGTGGACAAGGACAGAGTCAGAGACAGAGCTTCATGTATAAGGACGAGGGAATAGAGCATGGGTTTGAGGAGGCAGAAAGGAGGAAATGGGACAGAATCCAAGATGTGGGGGTGGTGGTTCTAAGATCAGGGTTAAGTAAACCAGAAGGAAAAAAAAATGGAAGCTATTTTGAGATACATGCTGGGAATTAGAATGAATTCTGACAGAATTGCACTTTATTCTCCCCTTTCTTTTGTGGTGACCCCATTGACTCAATCTTCCCATATTAAACCTTGGGTTTATCTTTGCCTCTTCTTTCTCTCTCATCTTGCATGTCTAGTCAAGGGTCCTGCCAACTCTTATATATTCTCAATACTCCTGTTATCTGTCCCTTCTGCTCTATTCCAATACTACCATCCCAATACCGTGTTTCTTCTGTTTTATTATTACGTCTTTGCCTGACATTCAGAGGCTTCCACAGGCTGACGCTGACTTGCTTTTCCAGTTTTATGTCATATTATTCACCTCTGCTCCAGCCAAACTCAACAGCTCTGTGTCCCTCTTTTTATAAAGCTGAACTCAAATATCATCTCCGTGAAGAAATCTTTCCTTCAGATGTCATGTAGGCGTCATTTTTTTTAATGCCTCCTAAATCATGTAATGTTGTATCATGGATTTTCTCTTATCCCCCCAGAAGACCTCGAGCTCTCTGAGTACAGGAACCTTGCTTTATCTAAACTGAATCTTCCTTAGCCCCAGCACTGTGCACTGCACAATCTGTAGCAGCTTAACTAGCATTCATTAGATTGAATTTCATAAGAATTAAAATACCAAAGTAATAGGACTCATTAATATTATTCCTATAATTATTGATCAATTCAACTATTAAGTGGTTCATTTGTTAGTATTCCAAACATTTGTGGTCAAATGAAAGGAATATAGGACCAGGACTCCTACCTAAGTCTGCTGCTGATTGACTGTGTGAATTTGGGCAATTCACTTCCCTTTCTGTAGTCCTCAGATTCCTCATTTATCAAATGAACTGGTTAGATCATTAGATGATCTCTAAGGCCCCTTCCAGGTCTGGCCTTCCATGCCTATATTTTAATATCTCTTCCAGCTCTTACATTCTATTTTCTGTGTTCGAAGAAGCCTTCCAGCTCTGATATTTTATGGCCTGTGATTCTCTGGGGCACTTTGGGTCCCTTCATCCCGTGCATGCCAACATGTGCAAAGGACTGTTAATAGCTGGGCCCATCCCTACAGACTGTAGTAATCCAGGGAGGAAGGCTGTTTATATGCTCCCAGCTGAAGTTTATTGAAAGGCTGGTTTTCATTAAATTCTGGCATCCCCCAATTTGTTACTTCTGGTTAGCAACTAAGTAGGCATATATTGACCTTTATCTGATCATGACTCTCACCTTTATCTCAAATGACATTCTGTAGCTTCCTTTGAAATCATAAAATTCTGAAGGGCCTAGAGAAAAGAGGGAGAGAGGAGACCCTTGGGTCACCTAAATGGAAGGAGAAATAACTAATTACATATTTTAAATTTCTTATTCATTCATTAATTCAGGAAGCATTTCTTTAACAGCTTCTGTGTGCTATTCTAGGCACTAGGGTTGTAAAGACAAAACAAGACAATTTTTGTCCTCAAGGAACTTAGATTCTATTGAAATTTTCAGTAGCTAATTTAAGAGTTTAATTTAATTCAATCTGTCTCAGAGTCCATTTTCAGGTTATGGCAGAATGAAAGAAGTAGAAAAAGAGGAAGTTATACTAATGTTTTATTTACTGTCTTAGCATTGATATTCAGCAGGGATATTGGTCTATAGTTTTCTTTGTGATGTCTCTTCCTGGTTTAGGTATTAAGATCATATTTGGGTCATAAAATTAGTTTGGTAGAATCCCTTTCATTCCTATTTTTGCAAGTAATTTATGTGGTACTGGAATTAATTGTTTAGAATTCATTTGTAAATCTATGTAGCACTGTGGGTTCTTTTTTTTTCCCTTTGGAACTCATTTATGGCTTGTTCAATTTCTTTTTATGAAATATTTAAATTTAAATTGTCTATTTATTATTCTGTTAACCAAGTATCTTTTGCTTTTATAAATATTTGTTCATTTCATCTGATTTAATTTTATTGACATGTAACTGGACAAAATAATGTCTGATAATTTCCTTTGTTTCATCTTCAATTATTTTTAATGCTCCTTTTCACTTTTCATACTAGCAGTTTATATTTCTTTTTTCTCTTTTAAAAAATCACATTAAATCACTTTTTATTAGTTTTTTTTAAACAGCTTTTAGTTTTACCAATTCCTTTTTTTGTTTTTAATTTTTTTGGTTTCTTCTTTGATTTTCAGAATTTCTAATTTAATATTTGCTTGGGTTTTTTGATTTGTTGCTTTTCTAGTTTTTTTTTTAGTTGCATGCTAATTAATTGATCTACTCCTCTTTTGATGATGAAAGCATTTGGAGATATACATTCTCCCACAAAGAGAACATTAATGAAGGAAATAGTGACAGATTGGAACTTAAGTGAGGGTTGTCTTCTTGACCAAACTGGCACCTCTTGATTCTGCCACAAGTCTGTGACTCCTGGTCTTAGGGGGTATATGCTTGAGGGAAGAATGCTGGATGCTCTTGAGTTCCCAGCTGTAGCAATGCACATCTTAAAAAGGCTCAGATGACTTCACTTACATCCACAGGGTTGAACAAAATCTGATTTCACAGCTTTATGGGGTTCTTGCTCCCTCTTCCATCACATAGGGTATATGTGTTCAGTTGTGAGCAGAGGTATGAACTTGTACCTTCACACACCAACAGTGGGCACCCACCTCTACCATACACCACCACAGTAATGACATCAGGGCTGAAGACCCAGAATCAAATATAGACCATGCTGCCTTTATGCCTTCCAACCTCTTCTGGTCTTTCTCAAATGTCCCATGCCCTCACCTCATTAACTCTCATCTAATACTTTTCTCACACAAGGTAACATACTGCACCCACTAAACACCTCAAAATAACTGCTGGTTTCTGTATCTGCCAAACCGCTTACACACCAGCCCCTTTTCTATTCTCTGACACCCTGATGCACCCCTGTGGGGTAGAAGGCAATGAATTACCTCACATCACCTGCTTCCAACATCAAGGAGGGTGGTGAAGGGAGGCCTGGAACAACTGACCCTATTGCTTACTTTCTTTTTTCATGACTGTAGTACTCCCAGACTCTTCAAATGGTGATGAGGCATCTTAGAGAAGAATCTGTTGTGAGACTCTGCTCTGTCCTACCTGTGTAGGCCTCATTTTCCTACTCTGTAAAATAAGGGGGTGGGGGAAGAGTTGGCATAAATGATTTCTTTTTTTTTCATTTTTCAAATACTTTATTAACTTCTGATTTACATCATTCATTTCTGCCAGATTTTGAGTTACAAATTTTCTTCCCGTTTTTCCCCTACCCACTGCCCCAAAATAGCAATCCTACAGTATGTCCCCCCATCCAATCTGCTCTCTCCCATATCTTCTCCCATACCCTCTTCGACTTTTCCAGTAGGGCACAGTGGATCTCTATGCCCCAGTGCCTGTATATCTTATTTCCCAATTACATGTAAAATAGTATTAATAATGGTATATATATATATATATATATATATATATATATTTTTTTTTTTTTAAACATTTCATTTTAAAACTTTGAATTCCAGATTCATTCCCTTTCTCCCTTGTCACCCACCCTTAATGGGAAGATAAGCAGTTCAGTATAGGTTGTACATGTGTAGCTAATGCAAAACATTAACATAGTAGATATATTGTAAAAGACTGACTATATTTCCCTCCCTCCTATCCCACCTCCCACTTGTTCTATTCTCTACTTTGATCCCATCCCTTTTCAAAAGTGGGTGCTTTCAACTTCCCTCCCCCTCAGCCTTCCCTCCCTTCCATCATCCCCCCTCTCATCTCCTTTCCCCCTACTCTCCTGTAGGGTGAGAGACACTATTTAGTGTGTATTTCATTCCCTCCCCGAGCCAAATTCAATGAGAATAAGGTTGACCCATTCCCTTTTGCCTTCCTATGCTTCCCCTCCATTTTAACCATTTTCTCTTGCCTCTTCTATATGAGATAGTTTACCCCATTCTGTCTCTCCCCATCTCCTTTCATTATATTCCTCTCACCTCTGAATTTCACCTTTTAAGTATCATCCCTTCCTATTAAATTGGTCCTGTGCCCTCTATCTATGTATACCTGTATACATATATACACACATTCACATATGTATTCATATGCCCATATACCCTCATATATAGACATATATATGTATATATTTCTATTCCCTTCAACTATTTTCATACTGACAAAAGTTTCATCAGTTACAATTATTGTTTTTCCATGTAGGAATGTAAGTAGTTCAACTTTGACAAGTTCTTTATGATTTCTTTTCCCTGTTTACCTTCTCATGCTTCTCTTGCTTCTTGTATCTGAATGTTAAATTTTCTATTCAATTCTGGTTTTTCATCAAGAATGCTTGAAAGTCCTCTATTCCACTGAATGACCATATTTTCCCCTGAAACATGATACTCAGTTTTTCTGGGTAGGTGATTCTTGGTTTTAATCCCAGTTCCTTTGCCTTCCAGAATATCCTATTCCAGGCCCTTCAATCCCTCAGTGTAGAAGCTGCCAGATTGTGTTTCCACAATATTCAAATTGTTTCTTCCTGGCTACTTGTAATATTCTCTCCTTGATCTGGGAATTCAGGAACCTGGCTATAATATTCCTAGGAGTTTTCTTTTTGGGATCTTTTTCAGGAGGTGGTTGGTAGATTCTTTCAACCTCTATTTTGCCCTCTGGTTCTAAAATGTCAGGGCAGTTTTCCTTGAGAATTTCTTGGAGGATGATTTCTAGGTTCTTTCTTTGATCATGGCTTTCAGGTAGTCCAATAATTTTTTAAATGATCTCTCCTGGATCTATTTTTCCAGATCAGTGGTTTTTCCAATGAGATATTTCACATTGCCTTCTATTCTTTCATTTGTTTGGATCTGTTTAACAGCATCTTGATTTCTCATAAAGTCATTAACTTCCATTTGCTCCAATCTAATTCTGATGGAATAATTCTCCTCAGTGAGCTTTTGAGATTCTTTTTCCATCTGGCAAATTTGGCTTTTTAAGGCATTCTTATCCTCATTGCCTTTTTGAGCCTCTTTTGCCATTTGAGTTAGTCTGTTTTTTAAGGTGTGATTTTCCTCAGTCAGGCTGTTGACTCTCATTTTGTAATTTTCTTGCATCATTCTCATTTTTCTTCCCAATTTTTCCTCCACTTCTCTTATCTGCTT
The DNA here is from genome assembly GCF_028583685.1 of Petaurus breviceps papuanus. Taxonomy (NCBI): domain Eukaryota; kingdom Metazoa; phylum Chordata; class Mammalia; order Diprotodontia; family Petauridae; genus Petaurus; species Petaurus breviceps. Next base: position 32,614,048 of record NW_027185771.1, read on the forward strand.
CTTAAGGTCCTCTATGGCCTCTAAACAGCTCATATTTTCCTTTGAAGCTTTTGATGCAGGAGTTCTGACCTCACTGTCTTCCTCCTGTTCCATGCTTTGATCCTTTTTGTCCCCAAAATAGGAGTCTAATGTTGGATTCTTCTGTTTTCTTTGCTTCCTTTGCCTGGTCATGTTGCCACTCAATTACTTGACTTTTGGGCTTTTTGCCACAGTAGGACTCTTCCACCAGACAGGGGAGCTTTGTACCAAATGCTGGGGTTTTCTCAGTTGCCAGAGGTAGTTGGGTGCCCTCTCAGAAGCCTTCACACACTCTGGTAAACTGGTCACACAGCCCAGGACCTCCACCCTAAACCGCAATCCAGATCCAAGCAGGTTAAAGAAAGAGTGATTACCCCTCAGACTGGTCGCTTGGTCCCCCTACAGTCTGCAGGCCAGAAGCTGAAGCTGCCATGTGGTGGCGGCTGGGGCTTCTCGCCCTGGGGGCAAAAGCTGACACACTCCCAACTACTGGGTCCCAAATTCCACACTGCACTGACCTCTCACTTTGTCCTTAGCATCTATGTGTTGAAAATTCTGGACCACCACAGCTGCTGGTGATCTGGAGTCTCTCCAGCCGGCGGCTGGTCAGGCCCTCCTGGGGCTAAAACCTCAGTGTGGAGCTGGGCTTGGCTCCCAGAGCACTGCGCTGCCTGATTCCTGCAGGCCTGCCGGGCTGTCCTCAGTGGGAGGTTAGCTTCTCTGTGTCATTTTGTGGGTTCTGTAGCTCCAAAGTTTGATCAGAGTCCCCTTTTACATGGATTGGAGCTGGTGAGCCGTCTTGTCTCTACCGCAGAGATGATTTCTAAAGCCCCTTTCCAACCCTCAGTCTCTGAAGCTATGCAGGTGTATAGGTGGAAAGAGTTTCGTTTTTCTGTTCCATTCTCAGTCTCCCTCCTGCTAGATCTGGTGCAGTGGATGAAGGGTGGCCATAGTGGGAGAAAAGAGGAGACATATTTCCTGTTGTGTTTTGCATGTGACAGTCTTTTCCTGAGCCATTTTTTAACCATCTGTTAGTGGTTCTCCTCCTTCCTCCCATTACTTTGCTTTGTTCCTATTTTTTAATTTGCTTACCTATATACCTTTTGTATCTTTCCAGTAAATTACAAACTTCTTGAGGAAGACAAACATTTTGCTTCTCTCTACAATGCTAGTGAATTGTTGTTTAGTAACTTTCAGTTGTATCTGACTCTTCATGACCCCTATTTGGGATTTTCTTAGCAAAGATACTGGAATGGTTTGCCATTTCCTTCTTCAGCTCATTTTATAGATGAGGAAATTGAGGCAAGCAGGTTTAAGTGACTTGCCAAGGGGTCACCAGCTAATTATAATCTGAAGCGAGATCTGAACTCATGAAGATGAATCTTCCTGACTCTGCAGTCTATCCACTGTGTCATTTTTCCTGTAGAAAGTAGTAAATGCTTAATTAATGCTTGTTGGATTGAAGAAGCAGCCTTTGTATTTTAGGATTGCTTAGCTATCTGTTAACTTCCAGTCTTGGCTTATATCTTTCTGGAATCCCCCATGGCCCAGGTACTGCTTTCATTATATAGCCCTCAGATTTATGTCCTGTTCTAGCCCATCATGTTCTGCTTATTTTAGGCATATAGAAATATCCACATTAACACTCTCCATTAATGTCCTCTTCCTGAGTCACCACCTCTATCAAGGATGACCATAATAACTGGGAAAGGCCTCTTGTAGAAGGTGGGGTTTAGGCTGAGTCTTAAAGGAAACCAGGGAAGCCCAATGGTGGAGGTGAGCAAAGAATTCCAGGAATGGCGGACAGCCAGAGAAAATGCATCAAGTCAGGAACAGCACAAGCTTTGACTCTGAGTATATTCTGAGTGCCATGGAAGTCCACATTCTATGGCACCTGGGTAATTATTTCTGTTAAGAGTTATGTCCCCTCCACTTAAGTTCTTCCCTGATGTCTCCTTAGTATATGGAGGTGACTCTGGGTGTACTGAGGCTTGGTCAATGAAGCACAGACTTTGGCAAGTCCTACCTATCTGAAAAGGTCTGGGACAGGCAACCAAATTTTGACATAATTTTCCATAAGCCCTCATGACTAACAGTATCTAAGGCCTTGATTATATCTACAAATGTTATATACAGACCTCTGTTCTGCTCCTGGAATTTCTCCTGGAGTTGTCAGGCAGCAAACACCATAGCAACTGTTCCTTCACCCTTTCTGAAGCCACACTGGCTCTCAGGTAGATGACCATATTCCAGGTGAAGGATTAGCCAATTAGGGAGGACTATGTATGGCAAGAATCTTGCTAGCAATGACTAAGAGAGATACCTCCTGTGATTGTCACAGGACAGTCTATTTCCTTTACCTTTATATAGAGATGGAAAAAAATTTCGTAACTGCCCTCATATACTTACATTCAATCAGAGGATATAATAGAGACACATATAAGTATGTAAAATGGAGTACAATTCAAAATATATATGAAATAAATACAAGTTGGTGGATGGGGGGGAAATGTAGAAGAAATGTATGTTTATATATATACATATATATATATATATATATATATATATATATATATATATATATCCTTTATTTCTGTCTTTGATCTCCTTGGATTTATGCCAAGTACAATTGCTAGCTCAAAACTTTTCTAACATAATTTTCAATTATATTTCAGAATGGTTGCATGAATTCTCAACTCTTACCAACAGTATTCTCCTGTTTTGTCACTTTCCTGCAATATTCAATATTTTCGTTTTAAAAAAATCTTTGCCAAGTTATATGTGTGGAGAAACTCAGAGTTGTTTCAATTTTATTTCTCTTAATATAAATATAGAGGATTAAAAAACATTTTCATTAATGCTTTACGCTTTTCCTTTTGAAATCTGTTCATAGCTTTGGGCTACTCATTTGCAGGACAATAGTTCGTTTTCTATTCTGTGAGTCCTATACTTGATTGTATGTCACCATGGGGGGGAGGAGTGAGGGGAGGGACAGGGAGTGTGGGCCTGGCAACAGACTATGTGTCTGCCACTCAGACTAGTCTAGATAAGTGCAGGGAGTCTCATTGCCAGAGATGTGGCCATTGTAATAGAAATGTTTTCTGGTTGTGACCAGAACTGTGTTCTAGGGGAAAATGGAGGGTCTGGAGTCTTTGGTAGTAGAAAGAATAGCCACATTGCTTTTGTTTTTGTATCCTTAACACTTAGTGCAGCACTCATAGTATTTTAGGCATTTAATTGCTTATTGATTGATTGATAAAATTATGGCTCCTTGAAGTATGGATAAGTCTTTTGTAAGCTGGTTAGAGTTTTGTGGCAGCCTGAGGCCTGATAGCTGCAGGACAAGTCTGGCCCAATGGGGCCAGGAGGAAGGCTGGTCCCAGATAAGGACTGCAGGTCAGACAGGTGGTAGTTGAGGTCTAGAGAGGTAGACAGAACTAGTGGGTATTCCAGGTCAGGCAAACAATAGTTATAAAGCCTATTGTCTATGATTGAGGCTGAAAACTATATCTGACTGGTTCTAGACAAGATTGTATAGAATGTAAGTTCCTTGAGGGCAGGGATCTCATTTTTATCTTTGTACCCCCAGTTTCAAAGAGTAACTCCTGGAACACTATATGGGCTTAGTAAATGTTTGTTGAATTGAACTGAATTGAATTAATACTGTGAATTGAATTGGAGCCAAAAAGATTTTTCTTCTGGGGACCCTGTGTACTCTTGGCCCCTTCACCCTTCAAAATCACAGAATCATGTAGAATTGGAGGTGACCTCAGAGTGCACCTAAACTAATCCATCCTTGAGCAATAATGAACTTTGAAATATCTCTGAAGACCTTAAGTCTTCAAGGGATCTTATTGTTTCTCAAAGCATTCTATTATACATTTTGGACAGTTTCCCATTGTTAAAGAGTTTTTTCTTACATTTTTTCCTACCTAATTTTTAAATAAATAAATAAATAAATAAATAAATAAATATATATATATATATATATATATATATATATATATATAATGTAAAGGGCAGCTTGGTGGTGGCAATGGATAAAGGCTTGGAGTCAGGAAGATATGATTTCAAATCTAGCCTCAGATACTTTCTAATTGTGTGACCCTGGGCAATCACTTAACATCTGTCTGTCTCAGTTTCCTCAACTGTAAGATGAGGATAAAAAAAAATGAGTATAACAATGGCACCTATCTTCCAGGTTTACCGTATCAGATGATGTAATTGTAAAGTGCTTAACAGCACCTGGCACAGAGCAAGCATCATATAAATGTTATTATTACATAATTTGCCTGAATAACTTCTACTGGCTGCTCCTAGTTCTGCTCTCTGGGATGAGATAGTACTAAACTAATCATTTCTCACAATAATCTTACATCAGATATGACTCCACCTTGAGGCACCCTCACTGATTGGTGAGTTCCTGTCTCCTATCTATACTTCTTGAGGTACCAAGGAACTCACATCACTCCTGGCTCAACTCACTCTCTGCTCTGCTCCCACTTCCCTATCAGCTTTCTTACTCCTGTAGGTGTCCCCCGATTTCCAGGTCCCCTTTGTGTTTTGTTTTCCTCTGTGATGATATAAGCTTCTTGAGGGCAGGCACTCCCTTGTATTTTATTTGTATACTTAGTACTTAGGACAGTGATTGGCACAAAGTAAGAGCTTAATAAAATGTTTTATCTATTTAGCCCTTCAAATCTGTGAAGGTAGTTATCACATTCTTCCTAAGTTTTCCTTCTTCCAGGTTAGACATCTCCAGTTTCTAGTCTCTTCATCCTCCCATCTTGACTTTCTTAAAATTTGTAGCCCAGAAATGGACAAATTTCTCCAGCTGTGGTCTAAGCAAAACAGGATAGTAGAATTAACACATCTTCTGAACACCTTTTTTTTTTCTTTGAATGTAGCCAAAGATCACATTTACTTTTTTTGTCCATTATGGCACACCATTAATTCACACTGACTTTGCAGCCCGTTAAGACCTTCAGCTCTTTTTCATTGTGAAATGTACTGCATCTCATAAGCACTAAATTGTTATCTGAGTTCCAGTGCCATCATCTTGCACTGTATTCAGGGAGGTCCTCACACAGAGAACCTTCACACAGGTTCTCTGCTGAACTCATTCCTTTTAGAACAGATCTCAGTTCAGTAACTTGCTCTCCATGTGACATTGAGCAAATACCTTGGCCTCAGTTTCCTCCTCTGTAAAATGAGACAACTGGATAAGATGATCTATAAGGCCCCTTAAGCTCTAGATTCTATTAAGTGATACTAAATGACCTTGCTCAGCTTTGGAACTATATATATTTTTAATTCCTTCACCAACACTGGGTATCCAGAGAGGGGTCAGAGAGACTCTACACCAAGGGTGGGAAGCCTGTAGCCTCTAGGCCACATGTGACCCTCTAGGTCCTGAAGTGTGGCCCTTTGACCAATTCCAAACTTCATGGAACAAATCCCCTTAATTAAAGGTTTTTTCCTATAAAACTTGAACTCAGTCAAAAGGCCACACTCAAAGACCTAAAATGCCATATGTGGCCTTGAGGCTGCAGGTTCCCCATTCCTAATCTAAACTCTCTTCTCCTTTCTTCTCTCCCCCATCTTCATCCTCTTCCCCAATCTAAAAATCATGCTTAGATTTAACTGAGAAAGATTATGTGGGACCTCCTTCTGGGCTTTACTCTTCCATTTAACTTTCAAGCCTTGCAAATGATTATGGAATTAAAGTTACAAGGGCCTGGGGCAGGGGTGGAGGAGATGGTTAGAGGGAGGGAAGGGGCTTTAGATTGAAGAATGGAAGCCACTTAGAGGTACAGCCCTTACCCCAGAGAAAAACTGAGAAGCTCTGGTTTAAGTGATACCATCCAGTGTGGAAAGAATTAGTGATCACCCCTCTGTTGTTAACTAGGGACTCAGACATCTGGGAGTGATTTCATTAATGTGTTACTTTTCAGGTCTGGAATATCAGCATAGAGTGTATAAGGTTTTACTCAATGAACTTCAAAATTCAATAAACCCGCATGATTACATGTTCTGAGATGTCATATAATATGAGCTAGAAGGGACCTTAGGGTTCACTGGAATGGAAGACAGTGGAGCTGGATCTGAACGTGTTGCCCTTATGCTGCCCTTTAATACTCTTATTATCTTGGACAAATCACTTCCTCTCTATGGGCCTCAGTTTCCTCAAGTTGGGTCAAGGAGCATTTATGATAATATGCCAGGCACTGTGCTAAGCCCTGGAAATACAAAGAAAGGCAAAAACCGCTTCCTCATCAGAAAAACAAAGAGGTGGAACAGGTTTCCAATATTAATTCTAGCTATAAAAGTCTATCCAAGGAATCTGTCTTATAAAAGAGACACATTATTGAGTTCCTCCCCCTTCACTTCACAGGAGAGGAAGCTGGAGCCCAGAGAGGAGGAAGGGACACACAGATGATTAGTGTCCAGACTCAAATCTCCAGACTCCTGATCTTTCCTGTCTTTGTTGCTGGCTGTCCTGAAATCAGGAGGGTACTGGAGCCAGCCTGAGCGGGTTATTAAATTTTCAGTGTGAGCACTTACAATTAGCAAATGTTACCAACTGGGGCTTGATTTATTTTTATTTCTTATTGTCTAGACTTAAGAAAGTGTTAATAATGTAGATTAACATTAAAAGTGTGTCATAAGTACTTTGCTAGTTATTATTTTACCAGCACACCCTGCCTGCAACCCAGCTTCAATGCAAATGGTCAATAGAGAATGGGTAGATAGAGGTAGTGTGGTGTAATGGAAAGAACCATTCACTCTAGAATCACCCTGTGTCTTCCATACCATAGGTCTGGCCTTTTCTCATCATTGCAAGTTTGGATTACTTCATTCTTTGTGCCTGCATCCTCAGGGCTTAGAAAATTAGCTGACACAAAGTAGAGATTTAATAAATATTTGTTTATTGATGAATGATAATAAACAAACAAATAGATATTTGTTGCTGATCAGCACCATCATCTTCATACTTCCTGGCAAGGGTAGAGGAGATAGTGTGTGAAATGGAAAGAACATTGGATCTGAAGTCAAAAGACGTGAGTTTAAGACCTGTCTTTGACTCTTCCTAGCTACGTGACCTCAGGGATATCACTACTCCTTTCTGAGCCTCTCAGTTTTCTTCTCTGTAATATCTGACTGAGAATCCTTGGACTATTCTTGCCCCAAAGAATTGTAGTGAGTGAGGGATGTAGCTTGTGAATGACTGAAAAATGTTATAGAAAGATGAACTCTTAATATCATGATACTTCAGTGGATCAACATAAACTTACTTTCAAAGTCTATACTCTAGTCCATATGTTCAGTATGCAAACTGTCCATCTGTTATCTCTTTTTCTTGCTACATTGGGGAGGAGGCATAGCGAGTAGAAGGGGGGGCTTTCCTCAGTCACAAACATTTGTATATATAAAACACAGCGCCATATAAATATAAGCTTTCATCACTACCATTATTAGTATTCTTATCCGAGGTAACATAGAGTCTTAGGGCTTAGCACACTACCTGGAACGTAGTCGGCACTTGATGATAATAGTCAGCATTTATAGAGAACTTTAAGGTTTGCAAGGCACTTTTCCAATATTATCTCGTTTGATCCTTAAAACAATCCTGGAAGGTAGGTAGGTACTATTATTATCTCCATTTGCAAATGAGGAAACTGAGGCACAGAGAGAGGGTTTATTTTGTTTGTTTGTTTTTAAATATGACTTGCCTTGGGTCACACAGCAAGTGTCTGAGGTCACACTGGAACTCAGGATCTTCTAAAAGAGAGCTGACCCCATGATCAAGAGGACTTGGGCTCAAGTTCTTCATCTGATATCTATTTGTATTGTAACACTGGGCAAGGTAACTTTTGTAACTCTCAGTGCTCCAGGCAGCTCTATAAATAGGACCATTAATTGATTATCTCAATTGGAAAAGGGAGTTTATCCACCAAGAGTTCCCTATGCCAATGAAATCACAGGTTTAGTAAAAAAAAAGTGCATGAGTGCATGCGTGTGTGTGCGCGTGTGTGTGTAATTATTTCAACTGTCCTCACAGAGACAAAATGCAAAACAGAACACAGTAGATACTTAGATATTTGCTGAATGAATGATTTATGTGAGTGTCTATATATCAGAGGGACACGTAAACAAAAAGGATTTGTTTGGATTAGATTGAAGTTGACTGTGATAAGTGCAGATAGAGAAAATGACACATTTATGTATAAGACACATGGTAAAGAATTATCTTTTTTTTTTTAGTCAGGTTTAATCAGGACACAGGAAAATGAGTTCCTCATATCTCCATTGCCAGCACTGCTAGCCCAGGAACACAACTATACCTCCCCCACAGGCCACCATCCTCATGTACTGTACAAAAGAACAGCGGAGGAGAAAATCCAGCGGTATCAGTTCTTCCCTGGATCCAGTGTCCCTTTGCCTGCTCATCCCCGAAGTCCCAGCCCCCAGGAGGCTCCAAGTCTGGAGAAGCCTTCTCAGCATCGAAGGCTGCAAAAGCAGCATTTTTGTGGAAGGCGCAAGAAATGTATGTAAGGAAACATTCTCTTGTTCTCGTTTTAAATGTGGACCCTGTGCAGACGTGTCTGTGTTTGCTTAAGGGCAGACAGCAGTGCTGACATGGCTGGGAGTGGGGCTGCTTGTTTAAAATGGGGCTAATCCCACTCCAGGGAATCCATTAGAAACTGGGAAGGAAATACAACCAATACAACTGTATAACAAACATTTATCAAGTATCTACTGTGTAAAAAGCACCCTGCCTGAGGCAGATAGAAAGTTTAGATAAGATCAATCCACAGTCCTTGTATTAATGAAGCTCATGACCTAGTAAGAATATAAGATCCAAACACAGATATGATAATATAAAATGTTACATAATTAGCCTCAGAGAAATTCAAAGTAAAGTGCTTTCAGTGCTCAGAGGGGAAAGGCTATTACTGAAGGTGAAGACTTAAGGATGAAATACAAACCTGGCCCTCTTGGCAAAAATCTGGGCGATTATTTATTCATTTACTCATTAATTAATTGATTGATTTTTAACTTTGGAACAAATATGACCTTGGACAAGTTGTTTCTCCTCTGTGCCTCAGTTTTCTAATTTGTAAAATGAGTGTGTTGGACAAAATTATGAGAAAACTTAGTGGAGCCCCGTTCATTATCTTCAAATATTTGAAGTGCTGGCAGTCAATCAATCAACAAAGCCTACTATGTGCCAGACACTGCGCTAAGCACTGGGGAATACAAAAAGAAACAAAAGACAGCATCTTCCTTAAAAGAACATATAATGTAATGGGGGAGACCAAAAGCAAAGAGATACATACAGATGTAGAATCAAAAGGAAATAATGAAGAGGGGGAAGTCACAGGAATTAAGAGGGACTGGAAAGAAGATGAGATTTTAGTTGGGACTTAAAAGAAGCCAGTAGATGGAGCTAAGGAGGAGAACATTCCAGGCATGGGGGAAAGTGAGAGAAAATCCCTGTGAGAGTCTTGTTTGTGGAACAGCAAGGTGACCAGAGTCATTGGATTGAAGAGGACTTGGCAGGGAGTAAGGTGGAAGAAGACTGAAAGGTAAGAGGGGTTATGAAGAGCTTTGAATTCCAAAGAGAATGTTTTGTATTTACAATAATAGCCAAATCTTTGAGTATTTTCTGTGCAGGGTCTTATGTTGATAGCTGAGGGAGATATATAATTCAGATAAAACATGGCCTCCAACTTGATGAAGCTTATAGTCTATTGTTGGAATACAACACAAATTCAAATAACTAGTTTACATTGTATGATAAGGATCATCATGATGGTATAAGACAAAGTTGAAATCAGAGGGGTCAAGCTGATCACAGTCACTGGAAGGAGAAAAGTCTTTCTAGAGGAGGTTATGTTTGAGTTGGGCTTTAATGAATGAGAGGTAATTCAACAGGAGAAAAAGGGGGCAGAGGAGGGTATCCTAGGCATTAGGAACAATATGGGTACAGGCATGGGTACCTTACAAAGTTCAGGGTATGATCATGGGTTTAGTTTGCCAGGAGCTTAGAGATCATGAAGGGGTAATAGAAAAAGGTTAAGTGGTGTCAGGTTGTAGAAGGACTTGAATGTTAGGCAAAGGAGTTTGAACTTTATTTTGTAGGTAGTAGGGAGCCACTGAAGATTTTTGAGCAAAGGAATGACATGACCAAATCTACATATAAGAAAGAGTATTCTTTCTGAAGGACAAATTGGAGAAAAGAAAAGTAAGAAATCATGTAAAGGGGGCTGTTATAGTAGTATAGGCAGATATGGAGGGGACAGCTGGAAAAAGATATTGTAGAGATGGATTTGACTGAACCTAGTAAATGATTGCCAAGAGTCAAGGAAGATATGAATATATCTTCATATCAAAGATATCTTCCTATCTTCATATCAAAATATGAGAGTTAAGGAAGAAGGAAGAGTCAGGATTAATGCCAAAGTACTGAACATGGGAGACTTGTTGGTACTATACTCAGAAATAGTGGTCAGAAGGAGGAACAGGTTTAGGGGTAAATAGCTTGCTTTTGAATATCCTGAATTTAAAGTGTTGGTAGGAAATCCAGATGGAGATAACCTAGGGGCCACTAGAGATATGGTTCTATAGCTCAGAAGAGAAAGGTGAGGGCCAGAGACAGAGATTTAGGAATTATCTGTACAAAGTCATAGGATAATAGATCTTAAGCTGGAAGCCATCACATCTAACCCCCTCATTTTACATATGAATAAACTGATACTCAAGATGGTTAAGAGACTTGCTCAAGGTCACACTGGGGGGAAGCATCAGAGGCAGATTCTGAACCCAATTCCTCTGATTCCTGAGTCCCCTCTCTTTGTACCCTACCATACTGCCTCATTGAGGTCGAGACTGACACTGGAGTAGTAAATAAAGATAACCAAGGGAGAGTGTTGAGAAAGAAGAGAAGATCAAGAACAGATCCTTGGGAAATACTAGTTCTTAACACTGAGGTCCACGAACTAGATTAAAAAAATTTTTTTGATGACTGTATTTCAGTATAATCAGTTTCTTTTGTAATTCTATATTTTACTTTATGCATTTAAAAACCTGATTCTTGACTTATTCTGCTGTCCCAAGTTGTTTCCATCATCTTTTTCTTTCTTTCCGAAGTAGGAACAATTTTTATAGTTACCATTCAGCGGCACTTGGTGGTGGCCATCAAGCTTGAGTCTTCCTGCAGCAGTCCCTCTGTCCTTTGGAGATGTGCTCCCTCCAGACCCTCTGCCAAAGTGGCTTTGTCTCTTTACAGATGCCCCCAAACCCCCCACGGATGATACCTATGTCAGGGTGGATGAATACATCAGCACTGGACGGCTCAGAAGGTCTGCTGGGAAATCCCAGCGAGGCCTCAATGTGGAGACTCTTGTTGTGGCTGACAAGAAAATGGTGGAAAAGCATGGCAAAGAAAATGTGACCACATACATCCTGACTGTAATGAATATGGTAAGTTCCAGCATGGACTGACACCAAACTTTCAACTTCTGGCTGCTCAGTGATGCAGTTGATCAAACATTGAGCCTGGAATCAGGAAGATGTGAGTTCAAATCTAGTCTCAGACACCAGCTGTGTGACTCTGGGCAAGTCATGTAACCACTGTCTGCTTCAGTTTCCACAACTGTAAAATGGGGATAATAATAGCGTCTGCCTCCCAAAGTCATTGTGAGGATCAAAGGAGATAATATTTGTAAAGTGCTTAGCACAGTGCCTTGTACAGTGCTGTTGTTGTTGATCCTTTGTCCTTAAAGAGGAAGTACTTAATAAATGCTTATTTTCTCTCTTTCTTACCTCCTTCCCTCTTCATCCATCTCTTTCCTTTACTTCCATTTCTCTACCCTCTTTCCAGTGTTTCTTCCTTCTCCCTCCCTCCCTCCCTTCCTTCTTTCTTCCCTTCCTCCCTCCCTTCCTCTCTCCCTTCCTTCCTTCCCTCCTTTCCTTCCTTCCCTCCTTCCTTCCTTCCCTCCTACCTTCCTCTCTTCTTCCTTCCCTTCTTCCCTCTAAGAATTAGAGAGTTTTAACTTTTGTAGAAGATTCATAAGCACAAAGTTTTAGAAAATATACCTTCATGTGACTATATTTACAAAAAAAATTGTAAATCCATAGTCTTATTGGTGTTGGTGCTTCCTACATTAATCAATCAATGAATCAACAAGCATTGATATAGTGCTTACTTTGTGTCCGGCACCATGGAGGCCTTAGGTCACAAAGACAGCAAAACAAACTCTATTCTCAAGGAGCTTACAGTCCATCCATTTGAATGAAGATCATAGTAGCCCCATGCTTTTTGATTCTATATCTTTCTATAACTCCTCTGTACATGATGAACCCAAGATGCTGGAGGCTTTTCTTTGTTTTTTCATACATGGTAGGACACCTGCATAGCACTTGAACTGTCCATTTCTCATCCTTGCTTCATGACTGGCCTATGTCCCTTCCTAGTTTTAGATGATGAAGATATGGGTGCCATTGAAGAAAAAAAAATGTTAATATTGTATTCTGGCTTTAAGCACAAATCTGTCAGAGAATTTAAATTAATTTAACATTAATCAAATATCCAAATCATTTCTGGCTTAGAGAGAGAAATATCCAAACTGACCTGCTTCCTCCATCCTCTCCAATAGTCAATGCAAATTTATTAAGAACCTATGTGCCAGGCACTGGGGATACTAATTTAAAAAAAAAAAAGAGAGAGAGAGAGAGTTCCTGCTCTCAAAGAGGTTACAGTCTGATGGAGGAAGACAACACACAAAAGAAAGCTGACAAGGGAAGGCAGGAAGGGAAAGGATAGTCCATGCCAAGGTGTGATGAAGTTAGGGAAGTCCCAGAGTAGCACATCCAGCCAAGACACGAAGTATCTGATGCAGCACCCTTCTTCAGTAGAGGTTTTGGAGTTTATGGCTCCACGCTCTATTCAGAGAGGCAGAGAGCAATGTCCCAAGGCCGATGAGATCTGGCAGGATGCTGAGGTTTTTTTTTCCTAGTAATGAGCTCCCTTGGGCATAGTCGATGTGAGAGAAGTTCTTTAAACAGAATCCCTTTATCTCTTTGGACCTGTTTTAATACCTTGCCCAATAAATGGCTGTTCATTAGGAATTTTGTAGATGAGATTCCTGTTCAGATTAAGCTAGATAACCTCTGTAGACAGTCTAGTTCTGACATTTTATGACTGTATTTCAGTAGAGGTGCAAACTTCTGAGCTTTGCTTGTAAGGCCTTCCATAATCTGGCTTTAATCTACCTTCTCAGATTTTTCTCTTACATTCCCCCTCATGCATTTTACAGTCCAGCCAAACAGACCTACTTGCCATTTGGTTTTCTTATTCTACCTTGTCCCATATCTGTACTTTACATACAATGTACCTTCACCCTGCATGGAGCTCTGAATGGCCTCAACCCCCCAGCTCCACCTGATGAAAGCCTTTCTTTGCTTCAAGGCTTAAATCACATGGTAATTCTTTCCCTGACTCTAGTTAGAAATCATTATAGGCATCTAGGTAGCACAGTAGATAGAGCGCTGCACATAGAATTGGAAAGTACTAAATTCTAATCTTGCCTCAGATATTTACTGGCTGTGTGATCCTGGGCAAGTCACTTAATCTTTGTCTGCTACAGTTTTCCCATCTACAAAGTCAAGATAACAATAACACCTATCTCCCAGGGTTGTAGTGAATATAAATGTTTGCAAAATGCTTTATAAACTTTAAAATGCCATAAAAGTGCTAGCTGTTTTTATTTGTGCATATGTATTAACTGCCTACTAAACTTTTTTGTTTGTTTTTTGGAGGGGGGAAGGCAAGGCAATTGAGGTTAAGTGACTTGCCCAAGGTCATACAGCTAGTAAGTGTATCAGTGTCTAAGATCAGTTTTGAACTCAGGTCCTCCTTATTCCAGGGCCAGTGCTCTGTTCGCTATGCCACCTAGCTATCCCTCTCCCTACTAAACTTTGAGATACTTGATGGAAAGAATTGTGTCTCATTCATCTATCTATCTATGTAGCTATCTATTTCTCTCTCTCTCTCTCTCTCTCTCTCTCTCTCTCTCTCTCTCTCTCTCTCTCTCTCTCTCTCTCTCTCTCTCTCTCTCTCTCTCTCTCTCTCTCTCCTTCTCTCTCTCTCTCTCTCTCTCTCTCTCTCTCTCTCTCTCTCTCTCTCTCTCTCTCTCTCTCTCTCTCTCTCTCTCTCTCTCCCTCTCTCCCTCTCTCTCCTT
>NW_027185771.1:32633311-32643326 GCF_028583685.1 Petaurus breviceps papuanus
TCTCTCTCTCTCTCTCTCTCTCTCTCTCTCTCTCTCTCTCCCCCCATCTCTATATATCCCTCACCCTTTAACATACAGTTTAACGCAGGTGCTTAATTAGTGTTGAGTGAATGAATGCAACAAGTATTTTGAATTCTAATTTTTAGTAGTAAAATTTATTCTCATTATAATTTTACATAAAGTAGGTGATTTTTGCTTTACTCTTTTGGGAAAAGTTAGTTCTTTTCTTACTGGATTTCGTTGTCTTTTTCATTATTCCATCAGGTTTCCAGTCTTTTTAAAGATGGGACCATTGGAAGTGACATAAACATTGTTGTGGTGAGCCTCCTTCTGCTGGAACAAGAACCTGTAAGTGGTAGGATATAACCTTATCTCATTCTGCTAGATTGTAGGCTCCTTGAGGGTAAAGATTGGGTCATGCACTTCTGTGTTCTCTTCTCTCAGAAATTAATTTATTTTAGCCCATTGTCTGAAGCTATCAGCCTTGCTATTGGCAAATTTCCTGCTAAAATCTTTGTTATGAGAAAGAGTACCTGAAAATCCCTAAATTGTTATCCACTTCCCCAAACATCCAGTAGTTTAAGGATTTAAGAATTGGGGCAGGGGGCAGCTAGGTGGCACAGTGAATGTACTTAATTTAATTTATTTAATTATTTAAATGTACACTGGCCCTGGAGTCAGGAGGACCTGAGTTCAAATCCAGCCTCAAACACTTAACACACACACACACACACACACACACACACACAAACTGGCCATGTGACCTTGGGCAAGTCACTTAACCCCAACTGCCCTCCAAAAAACAAAACAAAGCAAACAAACAAAAAAAAAGAATTGGTACAGCTAGGTGGCAAAGTTAATTTCTGAGGCCTCTTTAAACTCTAAGATTCTAGAATTCATGAAATCAAACAGAAAATGACAAACACTGAATCTCAGCATTAGATGGGATTTTAGAGATCATTTGGAACAGGGGTTTTTAACTGAAGTCCCTGGATCCCTAAGGGGTCTGTGGTTAGATTTCAGGGTGTTTATGATTTTGGAAAGGAAATAAAATACATCTTTTTCTTCCTATTATCCACTAACTGAAATTTAGAAATTCCTTTGTTTCAAAACATTCCTTTTAGAAGGGGGTCCACAGGCTTCTCCAGACTGACAGGGGGCCTTGACACAAAAGGTAAAGAAACTCTGCACTAGACCAAACTTGTACGCAATAGGTGAACATTTATTAAGTGTCTACTGTATATCTATGTTAAGTGCTGCGGTCACAAAAAAAGTACAAGACAGTCCCTGTCCTCAAGGAGCTCACAATCTAATGGAGGTGACAACTAGCACACAAATATATACAAACAAGTTAGATCCGGGGTAAATAGGAAATAATTAAGAGAGGGTAGGTACTTCAATTAAGAGGGGTTGGAAAAAATCTTTCTGTGGAAGATGGGCTGTAAAGTAAGCCAGGAAAATCCAGAGGTGTAATCAAGGAGGGAGAACATTCCTGGTATGGAAGACAGGCAGAGAAAATACCCAGAGCCAAGAGATGCAGTGTCTTGTTCATGGAACAGCAAGGAGGCAGCCCCAACAAATGTCTGTCCGTTTTCTTCTTGAAGATACCCAAAGCGGCAGAATTCGCTACCGCCTCACATTCTGCTTTTGGACAGAAAAGATGTCAAACTACTAACCTCATATAAAGTTTAACATGTTGTCTTGAAATTATGGTTATGTGTGTTTGAGGAGTGGGAAAGGATGTGGTTCTGCCTTATGGCATCAGCAAGCGGCATGGAGTAATGGAAACAGCAAGAGTTTTGAAGTCACAAAGAGCCCACTCTGGCTTTCATGTGTGCTTTAAAACTAGGAAATAGCATTTGGCTAAACAGATGTCAACAACATCAAAATGTGGCCCTACTAAATTTGACATATTTCTTCTGGAAGCTGTATAAAAATACATTTTATAGTCTCCATTGAGTATGTCTTTGAATTTAGTTGAATTCAATGCAATCCACATTTATTAAGCACCTACTATGCATAAGTTCCTATGTGATCTCTTCAGTGTGGATGTGCTCTCCATTGTGCAGAATGCAGGAGAGCACAGTGGGAAGATCCCGAGTTGTGGAGTCAGGGGATCTGGGTTCAAGTCATGCCTCTGTGTTACCCTGTGTGAGTCTCAGTTTGAACGGTTTATAGTGGAGTTACTTTTTTTTTAATTACACACCAGGGCTTCTTCATTTTTAATCCTTCCTATGGTCTCATTTTAATTTTGGCATTTGCTCTAAGAAGTTGATGCAATGAATATCATCATCATCATCATCAAAATAGCATTTATACAGTGCCTACTATGTACCAGGCACTTTACAAATGTTATCTATTTGATCCTCACAACAATCCTGGGAGGTAGGTGCTATTTCCCCCCCATTTTACAGAAGGGGAAACTAAGGTAGATGGAGCTTAAATGAGTTGCCCAGGGTTACACAGCTAGTAATTATCTGAGGCCAGATTTGAACTCAGGCCCTCCTGAATCCAGGCTCAGTGGCTCTATCTATTGTGCCACCTCATTTTCATATACCCAGATAGCTAATTTAGGTATAAGTTCATTTATTGTTAAAGTAAAGTTAATTTCACTTTATGTGATGATATTGTCTTCCATGTGCAATATTTCTAATTCTTTTCTTGAAGAAAAGAGTTGTGATATGTAGACATGAGACTCCTGTATAGTTAATAAGCCCAAACAACCTCACACAGCATTTCCTGAACTGTCTTGGTCATGAGTTTGAGCATACCAAGGGAGTCAATGAAGGCCAGTCCTAGAGGTCTCCCTGTAACCTTGGGGTAAAACTAGTCTTACTTCTCTGCAACATAACTAGAAAGTAGCTATCTATAAACTTGTGGTGAGGAAGAAATCATTTTCCCTGGGGCAACTCAGTTTTAGCTGTTAACATGATTTTCCTGACATATATTTTATATTTAGTATATATGTCACATGTATCGAATATATATGTGTGTATATATATTTTAAACCCTTGGTACAATGTTTGGCATAATAGTCAATTAATAAATACTGGTTCTCTTCTTTCTTTTATCAAGTCCAAATCTGCCTCAAATGCAACTTCTACCCATTGTCCTACTGTCTTGCTTTCTGGAGCCAAACAGAACTTGTCTGTTCTTAGTTACCCTCTCCCATGTGACAGCCTCTGAAATTCTTTTTATTTATATCTTTCGTTTTTTTGCATTTCCTGAATTTTTTCTATATTCCTCCCCATTCTTCTCCCAAAGAACCAAACCATATAACAAAGTTAAAAAAAAAAAAGAAGAAGAAATTCAGTCAAACCTGATAAACAACCTGAGAAAATCTGGTTATATAACTATATATGCTATTCCATGTCCATGGAACCCATTGTCCCACCTCCACCTTTGCAAAGGAGCTGGGGCGGGGATGGGGGTAGGGAATCCTTGCAGTCCTTATTAAGTCTTTCCTTCTTTTTTCTTCCTTTAACCAGTCCCCATATAGAATACTCTCAAGTCCTCCTCAATCTCCTCTTAGTTCTCTGGCTTATCATTGTCCTTCCTCTTACAGACCTGAACACCTTACTCCAGATGTGCTCTGACCCAGGCAGAGTACAGAGGTCTTGACCTTCAGCTGAGTTCCAGAGTTACTAATAATCTATTAATCCACAAATCTAATGGCCTTTTCGTAGTCCCCATCCTTCTTGACCTCTCTGCAGACCTAGACATAATTGGTCACCTTCCTCTCTCTGATACTCTCTTCTCTCTAGGTTTTTGGGACTCTACTCTCTCCTGGTTCTCCTCCTAACTTTCAGTCTCCTTTGTTGGGTCCTTATGAAAGACATGCCCCCTTACTGTGGATATCCTCCAAGGTTCTATCCTGATTTTTATTCTGTTTTCCCCTCATTAACTCTAATGGATCCAATTCTCATCTCTATAATGATGATGCTCACATATACTTATCTAGCCCTACTACTGACCTTCAGTCTCTCATCTCCAACTGCTTATTGGATTCTCAAACTGGATGTCATTCAGGCATATTAAGCAATGGGTCCAAGCTGAATCCATTATTCCCGCCCCCCTTTCTAACTTTCTAATTTCTAATTCCTTCTTTCTAACTTTCCTGTTACTGTCAAGTTCATCCCAGTTACCTTGGCTCTCAATTTAAGTGTCATCCTTGATTTCTCAATTTTTCCTCTCACAGCCAATCTGTTGTCAAGGACCTGTCAATTCTTCTCTCAGAATATTTCTTGGTATATGACTCAGGCACTGACACTATCTTGATGCAGGCCCTCATCATTTAATGACTGGACTATTAAAATAGCCTGCTCATTGGTTTCCTTGCCTCAAGGATATCCAGTCCATCCTTCATTCAGCTATCAAAGCGATTTTCCTAAAGTACAGATTGGATCACTCTCCTATTCAGTAAACTATAATGATTCCCTATTGCCTCAGGATAAAATATAAAATCTTTTATTTGACTTTTAAAATGCTTTATAACTCAGTCCCTTACTACCTTACTCCCCTCCACATACTCTATGTTTTACAATCCAGTGACTCTGACCTCCTTATTCTTCTTTGTGCAAGATTCTCCATCTACTGACTCTGGGCACTTTCACTGGCTGCCCCCCATGCCTGGAAGGCTTGCAGCCCTCACTTCTGTCTCCTTACTTCCTACATCTCAAATCCCAACTTTTGCAGGAAGCCCCTTATGCTAATATCTTCTCTCTGAGACTATCCCCAGTATATCCCATATATACCTTTTTTGTACATAGTTGTTTGAATGCTACCCCCCACTATTACACTACGAGCTCCTTGGGGGCAAGGAATTTGGGGAGGACTTTCTTTGTAACCCTAGTGCTTAGCATCATGCCTGGCACAAAATACAAACTAAATAAATGCTTGTTGGCTTGACTTGGGACGTCCAATTTGAAATGTCTAAAAGGCAGTTGGAGGTATAAAATTTGAGAGTCATCTGCCCAGAAAAGATAGTTAAGCTCACAGGAGCTAATGAAATAATCAAGCAAGAAAGGAAAGCTAGAAAAGAGTAATGGCCTGGGAGAGAGCCTTGGGATATGGATGATGTTCCAGTGAAGGAGAACTTTCAGATCTGTCTCTCAAAAATGGAAATGAGGTGAATCTGGAATGACTGTTCTTAATGAAGCTATGCTAATTCTTTGTTATCACCATTTCCTTTCTAGATTTTTCACTATCTATTTATAGTATATTTAGAACAGAAATTGGCAAACTATGACTCAAGAGCCAAATCTGTCTCGTTGCCTGCTTTTGTATGGCAGTAAGCTAAAAATGGATTTTGTAAACTTACAGGTAAAAGCTATTCTTTGCTGACTGACTATATAAAAGCGGGCAGCAGGTAAGATTTGGTCCTCAGGTTGTGGTTTGCCATCTAGAACCTTTATTTCTAGAATTTTGCCAAAAATCAAAGTCAAGTTCACTAGCTATTTCTTTTCTGCCTTTGATAACTGAAACATGAGCTCTTTTCCAGTCCTACAGCATTTCTGCCATTCATAATGACCTTTCCAAGATCACCAATAGTGACTTGGTAATCACATTCTCGAGTCCTTTCAGGAGCTTGGGATTTAGGCACAGATGAGATAATGCATGTAGAGCATTTTGCAAAACTTAAAACAGCATAGAATTGTAATTTGTCATCATCATCATCATCACCATCATCAGTTATCTTGTTCTCGCCTTTTTTGATAGTGTTCAAATAGAAATAGTGTTCAAATAGTGTTCCATAGACTATTGTGCAAGTGGATAAGACTACTTTTTGTAACTAAATTCCAAGTATTGGAAAGGGAGCTTAGCTTTTGTAGATTACTTGAAAACATTGTTGGGACAACTCTAATAATAAACAGGACTAAAGAGATGATATGTGCCTCACTTTATTTAAACATGGTTGCAATTTGCAGAAGGGTTATCTTTAAGGAGCCTTGAGTTAGAGTTTAACTTATATTATTTTTTGAAACCTTTTCATTCCATGTAGTTTGGAGATTATGAGTATTCAGTATAGTGCTAAGCTCTTTAAAATGTTCTTAAATTTTTATGAATTAGTATTGTGTCCTGGTGGTTTGTGGGTAACAGTCCTATCTGTAAGGATCCATTCATTCCATCATAGTTCATTTTGCTGAATTCTCAAGAATATTTTGGCATTTATATTTGCACTATGCAGATTAGTCTAAAAAGGATAGTACCATTCTGGTGTATGAGTCTAAACCCCTGATTATATCTTCTTTTTAAAGGAATCCGGTAGATATTAAAGTTTTGTGACTTGCTGTGATTTATTGCATAATTTCCATCAAATTATTATATAATCCAGATTAATTATAAATCCCTTTGTTACATCATCATCATCCCCCCCCCACCATCATCATTATTCAGCTTTTTCTTTGGGGTTATAGAAATGGTCCTTGTTACCCTACCATCCTACTGTTCTTCTTTTCTGCTTAATGTCCCACAGACCCCTGCATAGGTCACTAAGACAACTATTTATAGCTGCATGGAAATACTATGACAGACGATAATCTTCTATAGACTCACAGAAAACAGTCTCAATACAGCTCCAATAGCAGACAGGACAAGAGGGATGAGATGTGCCTCATGCCATCCCACCATGATATTGGTCACATCTGCTAACCTGTCTCTATATTTTGAAAGTTTTTCATTCTAGGTATCTTGGGGTATTTCTTGTGGTAACAATATAAGTATTTGAATAAATATTTGCTATGATAGCACCCATTAAATTATTGTCCTTAAGTTTTTATGTTTGGATGATTGTGCATAACTATTTGTTCTATGATAATGGTCTACTATTAGTATAGTTTATTGACTGAGTTCTTCAGGATTTTTTGAGGTCTGTATTTGTACTATGGTGATTTATCATCTGTGAGTTTATGAAAGACAGCTAGCTTCTTATGCATAATTCTAGTTACTAAATTGTGTCTTGCTAGGCATTTGGTAGGTAGTAAAGTTTTTACAGTGGGAAGTGATATGTTGCCCAATTTCTACCCTTTCCTTCCACAATCTACATTGAGCACTATATCTGGACTCCTTAAGAGTAATTACTGGTGGCAATGGCACGGTTCTGAATGACCATTGTAGAGTTTCTGCAAACAAATCCCCTCGACTCAGTCATTTGTTTGATATTTCTTTGTTGATACATTATTGGCTGAATTTATGCAAGTGGTATTGATAGATATTTGTTATTATTATTCTTATTATTATCCTCTTGCCCCTGGAAGTTCAACCCACTATACAAAGGGGGTGGTGGTGAGTAAGTGATGCAACAGTCCTCAGGAGGCAAAGAAATAGATTGGGTAGCATAGAGGTATAATCGGGCTCTATTCTAACCTGTCATGGTGATCGGCTTGGCACAGAGGATAGTGGGATAAGTAAGTGATGCTTTATTATCTTCATGGTTATTATGATGGAGTCTGGTTGGAACTGGTGTCTTGAAATCATCAAGATTAAATGCTTTTCCATCTCTTCATCTCCTCCAACCCATACCAATTGTGTGACTGTGGTCAAGTCTGTTCATCTCTCTAAGCCTAAGCTTCCTCATGAACAGGAAGCTTTCCTGATCATTCCACTGCATATTCTCACAGGATTTTGTAAACTTTCATTCACTGTATAAATGTTAAGTATTAGAATCTTCCTTCAAGGCATGGTTCATATACTACCTCTTTCATGATGCCTTCATTAATACACCTTGTTGGAAATGATCCTTCTTCATCTGACCTTATACTTCCTATATACTCAAAAGAGCTATGGGTTTGAATTCCAGTTCTGATACTTACTACCTGAGTAACCAGGGACATGTCACTCATCCTTTTGGGTCTTTGCTCTCATCTTCTGTCAGTCAGGGTCTTTGAGCTAGATCTCTGACACCCATCCAGGCTCTAAATTCTATAGTTGTCTTATGTACACATAGTATTCTAATTTGTATTCTATGTCTGTGCCTGTCTATGCTGTAAGCTCCATGAGGGATGGAACCACCTCTTATTTAATCTTTGTACTTTATTAAGTGCTGAGCACAGTGTTCTGTATGTAGTAGGTAATTAACATATATTTGTTGGGTGAATGAATGGAAATGACCTTAAGATAGCTCCATTAGGAAGTTTGCATTTGATCTTACAGTGAGTAGGGAGATATGGAGGGTTTTTGAGCAGGAGAGTGACATTGATCACTTTATTCTCTTTTCTTCTTCCAAATTGATGTAGTTCACATTTCAGTTATTACAATAATTTGTTGCTTATTTGATTTTTGTGGGTTCCCTATAGGGTGGATTACTGATCAATCACCATGCGGATCAATCTCTGAATAGCTTCTGTCAGTGGCAGTCTGCTCTCATCGGGAAAAACAACAAGCGACATGATCACGCTATTTTACTAACAGGACTGGATATCTGTTCCTGGAAGAATGAGCCATGTGACACTCTAGGTACAGTACCAAAAATGCCTCACAAAATTTCAGTGGTGGTTAGACCTTTTTCTTTTCAGCAACAACTAGTGACCAATAGTAGTGTGAAACAATGAAAGCTCCCTGTACTAGGAGCCAGATACATTGGATTGAAGCAGAGGTAGTGCTCCTTGGTTGAGGTGTGGCTTTGGGCAAGTTACTTGACTTCTCCAAACCTGAGTTAACCCTACCTGTAAATTGGGAATAACAAATACTTGCATTGTTTTTCTCACTGGGTTGTTGTGAAGAAAGTGATTAGGAAACCCTAAAATGCCATGTCACTTATGGTGGCATAGTGGATAGAATGTTGGACCTGGGTCAGAAAGACCTGAATGCTAATTCTGCCTCAGACACTTACTAGCTGTGTGACCCTATGAAAGTCGCTTAATCTCAGCCTCAGTTTCCTCATCTGTAAAATGAAGATAATAATAACACCTTCCTCACAGAATTTTTGAGATCGAAGGATATAACAAAATACTTTGCAAACCATAAAATGTTATATAGATAGTAGCTATTATTAATAGTAGTAGCAGCAACAGTGGTAGTAATAATAGTAGCAGCAGCACTTGTGTGACTTTAGGAAAACCATTTCCTTTTAATCTCAGCTTCCTTATAAGAAAATTAAACAGTTGGAATAAATATACTCTAAGGTGAAAGATGATTAAATTTATAGTTTCAGTTCACCTCAGCAAGTATTTATTAAGCACCTATTGGATTATAACTTTTCTAGTTTACAAATTGCTGTCCTCACAACATCCCTTGTGAGGTCAGTAGCACAAATATTCTCCAATTCTCAAATTTCCTCACAATTTATTTCAAGATGAGATAACTGAAGCCCAGAGCAAGTGATTTGCCCAACATCACTAAGTGTCAAAGCTGGGACTCAGATCCAAGTCTTGGTACTACATTCTTTTGACATTGTACCACACTGATTCTTTATTGTCCTTAGAGTGTTATGTAGCTGCTAGAAGGGCATAGAACTCGGACCTTGAAAGGACCCTCAAGACCATTTATGTCAAGCCCTACCTTTCACTGATGAGGAAGTTTGGGTAGGGGTCAGGAGTAGGGTGGGAGGTGGTACAAAAAGTGATTAAGCAACTTTGTTGATTAATAGCTAATAGTAACTGCTAATATTTATATAGAACTTACTATGTGTCAGGTACTGAGCTAAGCCCTTTACAATTATTATCTCATTTGTTCCTAACAACAGCTCTGGGAAGTAGGTGCTATTATTGTCCCCATTTTACAGATGGGGAAACTGAGGAAAACAGAGGTTAAGTGACTTTCCCAGGATCACACAGCTAGTAAGTGTCTGAAGCCAGATTTGAAATCAGGTCTTCAGGATTCAAGCCTAAATGCAGGGCTCAGTTACTATACCACACTCTCTCCATATAACAGACTCAGCATCTGCTAGACTCTTATTAAAGGCTTATTGACAAAGGGGCAGTCTTATCTAAATTTAGTAACTCCTTCAGGTCTGAGCCCAGGCCTCTTACACACACACACACACACACACACACACACACACACACACACACACACA
>NW_027185771.1:32643336-32651394 GCF_028583685.1 Petaurus breviceps papuanus
ACACACACACACACACACACACACACACACACACACACACACACACAGAGTAGGTACTTAATGTACCTATGTTATGAATTGCAAGACTCATCCATCTTCCATAAATGAGGAAACTTGGATTCAGAAACATTAAATATTTTGCCCAGGGTTGTGCAGAGATGTGACAATTGGAGCCTCGAACCTAGATCTTTTCATTTCAAGTTCAAGTCTCTTTCCACTGAACCAGAGTTTGACCATTGACATAATGAAAGGAAGGGCAGTCTAGGAGAAGAACTTGACTCAGCTGGCATCAAAATTCTTACGTAGCCACCAGTGCCATCGTTGGCAAGTTAGTTAAACACTGTGATTCCCTTGGTCTGTCAATGACGAGAAAGGTGAACACTCTGACTTATACTTGTATCATAATGATAATGACTTGCCCAGGGTCACACAGCTAGTAAGACACTAGTAAGTGTCTGAGACTATATTTGACCTCAGGAAAGTGAGTCTTCATACTTCCAGTATCCACCATTGTCACACCTAGCTAGCTGCCCATAACTTTCAGGTATTTAGCAAATATTTCTTGATTATTATGTAACTGGTCCCTATCAATATATTAGATATTTAGAATTCAAAAAATGTTAGTGTTATTTCCTATAAACCCTATATAGCATACCTGGAGTCAAGAGATCTGAGTTTAAGGTCTGAATTTGATGCTCTGAGTCCCTTTCCAGGTCACTTCACTTCTTAAGCTTTAGTTTTTTCATCTGTAAAATGGAATAGTAACACTTTCATTACATAGCAGAGTTAATAGGAAAGTTCTCAGCTCTAAAGAGTGATAGAAATAGTAATTGTTATTAACTTAAGATGCTTTGAGATTGCTTAAGCTGCTTTATTATATGAAGTTAAAATAGTTTTCATACCCAATCACTTACTATCTCTAAAAGAGTAGGGATTTCCATGTACTGCCATTAGTCATAAAAGGAGGTGAGGGGACTAGACTGAGCCTTTCCAGTCCCAGTGGACAGCAGGAGTCATAGAATGGTGACCATATAAGGACCAGTAATTATCCTGAAGTTGGAATTTGAAAAGTGCTGTTCTAACTGATTAATCATCTTCTGAGGAGTGAACCACAGAATCATATAATCCCAAAGTTAGAAGAGATCTCTGAGACCAACTTGTCCAACCCATGAATTCTTTCTATAACATCTCCAACAATCTCTTAATAAATTCTCTATCTTTCTATTTATATATCATTGATCTCTCCATCCGTACATCCATCTATCTTTATATTTATCAATCATCTTTCTATCTATCCATCCATCTCTCATCTGCCCTTGAGAAGCTTACAAACTTTTGCATAGGAGCAGCAGGTTATGACATATACATAATTACATATGACATAAAGGAGTGATGGAGTTGGGGGTGTGTGGCCAAAGGAATGATCCAAACAGCATACTCTAGGAAGATATGAGGAAGGAGAGATCACTATTAGCTGAAGGATCAGGGAAAGCTGCATGGAGAAGGTGGCACTTGAGATGAATTTCAAAAGAAGAGAAGGTTTTGAAAGAAGGAGAGAGGAGGGATTTTGTTCCAGGTATGGGGTATCTGTAGGAATAGGAAAAGGCAGGAATGACTCAGAATCCAGTTTAGCTGGAGTTCAGAGTACCTGAGGTAGAGACATGTTACATAAAGCTCGATAAGGAAGTTGAAACCAGGTTGTAGAAGGCCTTAAATGCCAGACCAGATTGTTTGAAGTTCATCCTACAGGCAATAGGGAACCACTGAGAGTTTTTGAGCCTGGGTGTGACATGGGTAGGCATGTGCCTTGGGAAGATTATTTTGGCAACTTTGTAAATAATGAATTGCAGAGGAGAGATACTGAAGGCAGAGAGACAATTTAGTGGGGTTGGTACAATAATTCAGGTGAAAGGTGATAGAAGGCTGAACTAGAGTAGTGTCAGTGCAGGAACAGAGAAAGGAATGATGGGAGAGACTTTGTGGCCATAGCAGTGACAGCAGAGACTTGGAATTGACTAGATGTGGAGAATCATAGGGAAGACAGGATTCAAAGATGATTCAGGTTTAAGTCTGGGTGACTGGGAGGATGACGTTCACTTCAACAGAAATAGCTAAGTTTGGAGCAGAGGCACATATTAGGGGGAAGATGATGAGCTCCATGTTGGATAGGTTGATTTGGAGAGGCTAATGGGACATCCAGGTGGAGATATCATACAGAGAGATGAAAATGAGAGACTGGAGCTCAGAGAAGAGGCTGGGTCTGGAGAAATTAATTTGTTAGAATTTCTTTAACAAATTTATTTGAAGCTAATTCTTCTCAATGGACATAAGATGTTTTCTTTATATATATAGTATATTTGTTTATCTATATATATATATATATGTATTGTATCCTTCCAATAGAATATAAGCTCTTTGAGAATAGGTTCTGTTTTTTTAGCATTTTTGGTTCTGTATCCCCAGTGCACAGCTGGCTTACAGTAGGTGTTTACTAAATGCTTGTTGGATTGAATTGAATTATTGGCACCAGAGGTCCTATTTGAAGCCTTTCCAGATTAAGACATGCTAGAAGCATGTGCTCTGATGGCACAGCCTTCAAGAACCAACCTACAGAAACTCCCCATGCCTTGAGGAAGCATAGGGCAACTTGGAATGGAAGAGTGAAGGTTTTGTGCTGTTTAAATTTGGGATGATATTAGTTATGGAGAAGGGAACTAAATATAGTTGTACACATAGCCAACTCTGCCCTGAACCCTTTTTCAGGGGTGGGGAATCTGCAGCCTTGAGGCCACATGTGACCTTGAGGCAGCAAGTTCCCCACCCCTGCCTTAGGGTATAAGAAAAGAACTCATGTTTAGATGATACACAGAAAATTGGAATAACATTTGACTTTGGTGTTTCCCATAGGTTTTGCTCCCATCAGTGGGATGTGCAGCAAGTATCGAAGTTGCACCATTAATGAAGACACAGGGCTTGGTCTGGCGTTTACCATAGCTCATGAGTCAGGCCACAAGTAAGTGATGCTTTGAGTCATTTTCATTCATTTTTTCATTCAACAAGCACTTAAGTGTATCCTATGTGCCAGGCTCCGAATGGGCAATATGCTGGGTGTACAGAGACAAAAATGAACGTCACTGCCCTCCGAAGGCTTATATTCTGTTGTGGGGAAACTACACGTATACAGAAAATTAAAGCTAAATTAAGCATAAGGAAATGTCTAGGGGATGGCATTAGAAACTGGGAGGAGCAGAACAGGAGCTGACACGAGCATTCTATGAAGCAGGGGTGAGGGATGAGTGCATGGGAGCAGATGGTACAGAGGCATAGGAATGAGTATTTAGAATATTGTATATGGGAAATAACAAACTGGAAAGTTTGTCTAAAATGTGGAGTGAGCCAAGGAGACTAAAGTGAAATGAGGCTGGAACCAGTTTGTGAAGGGATTTAAAAGCCCAAAAAGGGCAGAGTGGAGAGAATGTTGCATTTTCTACTAAGGGTAAGAGGGAGCCACTGGAGTGTCTTGAGTAAGAGTGACATGTGTATTTCACAGTTATTCCCTCAATGATTGGCACATCTGTACATATTGCTTTGGAAGCAGTAGATAAGAGTAATAGTTCCAATTTCTAGGTGCTTTGAAAAGTTTACAAATCCTTTTCTATTCCACATATCTGTTAGCAGACAGCTAGTTAAACACTCTCATTTTATAGATGAGGAAACTGAGGCCCAGAGTGGTTAAGTGATTTGACCTGGGTCATACAGATAGTAAATGATAGAGCTGGGATTTGAACCCAGGTCCTCTGACTCCAAATCCAGTCCTTCTATTACATCAATTCATCTGTTTACAAGTTGTATCTCCCTAATAGAATAAATGTAAACCCTTAAAGGTCAGGGACTTAATGTTTTGTCTTTACTCTCTTGTGTGGAATATAGTACTGCACTTTGCACATAGTAGGTGTTTAATAAACATTCGTTGTTTGTTGAATTGGGTTAGTATTTATATAGAGAGAAAGAAGAAGCTCAGGCCCAGGAAGGTGAGTTTCCTGTCTATAAAAGTCAACATTTGGATTTTGAATGTTCAGTTGTTAGGGATTCCTGTTCAGTTCAGGGTTGGGCCTGAGGTTGTGCTCTGAGGTCCCTTCTACCCTGAGATTTATGGTTATAATAATAACTGTTATATTTGTTAGCATGTTAAGGTTTTCAGAACATGATGACTACGCTCGGTTATTGGAAAGGCTATCATGTGGAAGAGAGTTTAGACTCATTTTGTCTGGCCCCAAAGGAAAAATGGAAACAATGGATGGAAGGTGCAAAAGCATGTTAGACAGGATGTCAGGGGGAAAGCCTTCCAACAATTAGAGTTGTCTCAAAAGTGGAAGAGCTGTCTTAGAATGAATTGGATTATTCCCCACTGGAGGAACTCAACCAGGCACTGGATAACCAGTTGCTGGCTATAGTATAATGGAAATCCATTTCAACTAAGGTTGTTATACATAGCCTCTGAAATCTCTTCTGACCCTAAATTCTTCAATTCTATGATTCTCCATAGCAACTACCCATTTTACAGATGGGTAAACAAGTTCAGAAAGGTAAAATAGAATGCGATCTCCTCAAAACAGGGACTATTGTTTCAATTTTGCATTCATATCCCTAGTGCCCAACAGCACAGTGCCTTGCACTTATGAGGCATTTTATAAATTCTTGTTGAATGGAATTGAATTAAATGCGAAGGATTTGCCTGTGGTCACAGAGCTAGAAAATGTCCGAATTAGGATTTGAAACCAAGTCTTTTGAATTCAGAACCTGTGCTCTTTCCAAAACATAAATCCAAGATTCCAAAATTCTTGGAGCAAATTTTTTTATGGTTCTCCTAATAGTATCATGGGGACCCCAGGTTTGCATTTAGGCCATCCACCTATCATTTCTTATTCTCACAGGGAATGTGCATACAGTTACCATGATGATAATATTGGAATGGATAATTGAGTGGGTTTTTACCAAAGAAGCTCTTTCTTACAAAACTACTGTCTACAAATTTTCATCTTTAAGCCCCTAAATAACATCCAGTGAGTCCATATAAGTCTGTGGACATGGACTGCCCCACCATAGGATGCGCTGCCTCAGGAATTGACGAATCCTCTGTACTGGACGTCTTCTGGTGGAGGCTAGATGACCACTTGTTGGATGTGGGGGCAGGGGGGGGGTGCAGTGTGGTATCAGAAGAGAGAGACTCAGAGGCAAGGAGTCTGAATCCTGCCTCTGATGCTCACTTAACTCTGTTTCCTTGGTCAGGTCACTTCAGTCTCCATGATCTTTCTCATCTACAAAATAGGGATAAAAACACCACAGCACGTGCCTCATGAGGTTGCTTTGAAGGCCAAATGAGATAGTGTTTGTAAAGTGCTTTGTAAATTGTAAAGTTACATATAAATCTCACTTATCATTTATGACTTAGGTAGTAGTTAAACCAGATGTTTTTTGAGGTCCCCTTTAACATTGTTGGAATTGTGTCAAAAGAAAAGAATATATAGCTCTGGTATCACAGATACTTGGACATGTAAAATGTGTTTTCAGATTGTGTTAGGGATTTTGTAAGGCAGGGGAGAGGTGGAATACTTGGGAATAAGGTCACTTTTTGTTCTGCTTAGACTCATAAGAGAGGCGGTGTACTGTAGCAGATAGAGAGTTAGCCTTGGGGTTAGAGAAGCCTGGGTTCTGTTCCTGCCTTGGACACGTATGGTTGATATGACCACGGGCAGATTGCTTAACCTCTTAGGGCCCCCAGGCAACTCCAAGGCTATAAATTACAAAGAAAATGCTGATCTTCATTGGTAGAGTAAATTCCTCACCTGGAGCTCACTACCCAGATGAAATCACATGTTTGAATAAAAACAAGATTCATAAACTGCTGAAGTTGAAAGGGACCTTAGAACATAGGAAGTCAGAGTTGAAATGGTCCTTAGAGACCATGGAGTCCAGTCCCATTATCTTACCAAAGTGGAAACTGAGCCCCAGAGACTTCTAGCCAGATTTAAAAAAAAAAAAAAAGCATCGGTTTAATTTCTAGCAAAAAAAGTTCATTTTTTCATAAACCACAAATCCTACTTCCATGCTAAAATTTGCTTAGAGACCACAACACTGACACATCTCTCTGCAGGAAATCCAAATCATGACCTTTCTCATACTCAGAAGAATATTTTGCATTTTTCTAGTCCTTTACACAGGGATCTCCCAGCACTCCCTAAATATGAGCGGTTTTGTTCTGTACATCTGCCTCCTCAAGCTACCCAGGTAGAGGATCATAGTCTTTCTTCAGCTCTGAAAGGAGCCTTAGGGATTATCCAGTCCAATCTTCTAATATTACAAACCAAAGCCCAGAGAAGAGATTTGTCCAGGATCGTACAGATAGTGACAGAGAGAGAATTTAAGCCCAGGTTCCCTGACTCCAAACCTATTGTACTTTACCTAACCTCTGTAGGACTCCACCCAATTAAAAGCAAAATGAAGTAATGAAATGCCCCACGTGATCCCAGTGCCCTTTGTTCAGTGTCATGAATGAAAGGGCCAAGACATTGGGTGTAAAATGCCTCTACCTAATTTCAGTCAGAGGAGAGAAGGCCCATTCCTGAAGTCACTAGTTAGGAGAGAGAATAGCATGACCCCTCTTTGGGAATTTTACCCATTGCAAATTCAATCTGCTGTCATCCTTTTCCACCGTCTCCTTGTTGGGGAATGTGACTCTGGAATCTAGAAGGCTTCATCAGTGCAGCACATGCTCTGACAGGTACTGTGACCTCCAGTCTGGACCTGGCTTTGGACAATGGATCTGCTAACCAGCCCTGGTTACCTAAATGTGGAATGACTCATTGGAGGGTTGGTCATCACAGGACAAATTACTTCAACCACACCAGCTCACAAAGACTGGATCCTAAAGTGTGGAGGAGCAGTGATCTGGGTCAGTCAACAAACAATTATTAGGTGGTTACTATGAGTCACACTAAGCACTGGAGATACAAAGAAAAGAGACATCATGCAAACAACTATGTACAAACAAGATATAGACAGGATAAATTGGAGAGAATTTCAGAGGCAACGCGCTAATGTTAAAGAGGAACAGGAAAGGCTTCATGCAAAGGATGGGGTTTTAGTTGAGTCCTGAATAAAACCAGGGAAGCCAGGAAGCAGAAGTGAGGATGAGGAGGGAGCATTTCAGTCATGAGGGACAACCAGTGAAAATGCTCAGAGCCAAGAGATGGAATATCTTGTGTAAGAAACAGCTAGAAGGCCGCTGTGACTATACCATAGAATACATGGAAAGGAGGGAAGTATAGGAAATCAAGTCAACAAGTATTTATCAAGTGCTATTGTGTAGTAGGCTCCGGGCTGGGGAGGGGAGAGAAGGAACCTGAATCTGGGAATGGTGGAGGAAGAAGTCCGGAGAGTTAGGAGCAGATCCCGGAGTGGAATGAGGGAGTGAGTGTGACTGGTCCGGTCACTTTCCATAAAACACAGGCTCCAGGAGTAACTGACTAATCAGAGGAAGGGACCAGAGGGCAGAGTGATCTTCCAGGGTGAGATGGCCCCAAGGGGGGAGTGGAGTTCCAGAGCAAGAACACTGCTCTGGTATAGTGAGGAAAGAAGTCCAGACAGTAAGAAACAGATCCTGGAGAAGAACGAGAGGGCAAGACTGAAAAGGGATCAGGAAAGAACCGGGTTATGAAGGACTTTCAAAGCTAAACAGGGTTTCATATTTTATCCTGCTGGTAATAGGGAAGTACTGGAATTTATCTGAGTAATAGGTTGACATGGTTAGACCTGATCACCTTGTTAGAAAGATCACCTTGGTAGTGAGTACAGGATGGACCAGAGTTGGGGAGAGGCTCAGTAGTGGGGGCCTGGGACAGGAGGAGCACCCCCTGTGATGGAATCACAAAGGTAGTGGTAAAGAAACCCTTCCCCACCAAATATCCACAGTTTCTTCTTCTTCTTCTTCTTCTTCTTCTTCTTCTTCTTCTTCTTCTTCTTCTTCTTCTTCTTCTTCTTCTTCTTCTTCTTCTTCTT
>NW_027185771.1:32651404-32757719 GCF_028583685.1 Petaurus breviceps papuanus
TTCTTCTTCTTCTTCTTCTTCTTCTTCTTCTTCTTCTTCTTCTTCTTTAAAAGCAATTGGGGTTAAGTTATTTGCCCAAGGTTACACACAATTTCTTCTTTTTGAGGAATCTGAAAAATTCAATTGAAAAGTGAAAATCAATTGAAAAATTCAAAATTTTTAATTTTGAATAATAACATCTCCAGTTCTTTGTCACTTTGTAGACTATAAAATATTTTCCTCTCAATAGCCCTGTGATGCAAAGGGTGTAAGAATTATTATCCCCTGGGACAGCTAGGTGGTGCAGTGAATAGAGCACTGGCCCTGGAATCAGGAGGACCTGGGTTCGGATTCAGCCTTAGACACAACACAAAAACTAGCCATGTGACCTTGGGCAAGTCACTTAACCCCAATTGCCCTCCAAAAAGGAGAAAAACAAGAATTATTATCCCCACCTTTACAAAGAAGGAAACAATCTTAGAGAGGGAAAACTCACTTGTCATGGGTTATACAGGGAGAGAGGTGTTGAATCCAGGCCTCCTGGCATTAAGTCCAAAGCTCTCTCCTTGGCACTATTCTGCCTTACAGCATGCTACAGTCTGAAGGTGTTGACAACTTAAATAAAATTAAATAGGAGGATAGGCTGTGAAACAGGGATTCAGCTGGTCCTTCTTGACCCCAGATGAAAAAATGTTGGAAGCTGAAGATGCAGAATTCAGTTTGATATGGGGAAAAACTGTTTAACAATTATCTGTCTAAAAGACCATATCAAAGTGCCTTAGAATAGAACCAGCTATGACATCCTTCATTCCATGGATTGGAATTGGCTTTCTCCAGACTGAGTTCCTGAGGAGTTAGTTCTCTATCATTGGAAGGTTTCTAGCAGATTCTAATAGTAACAGCATTTATATAGCACTTTGAGATTTTCAAAGAACTTTACATGTTATCTCATTTGGTCCTTGCAATAATCCTGTGAGAGAGGTGCTATTATTGCCCCCATTCTACCGATTAGAATACTGAATCTCAGAGAGGTCCAATGGCCTGCCCAGGTTTGCCTAGTTAGCAAATATCAAAGGTAGTATTAGAACCCAATTCTTCCTAATTCCAAGAACAGTTCTCTAACCATGGCACATACAAGATGTCACTAGACAATTCCTTATCAGGGATTCAATTCAGCAAACACTTATTAGATGCCTACTAGAAGGCTTTGTTCTGGGTACTATCGATATGAGAATAAAAATGAATGTCCTTATCTTTAGGGAGCTTATTATTTAGAGCCAGGATATGTGTGTGTGTGATATAACATCTGCTGTGTAAATACTGCATACGTTATGTACATCAGCATAAAAGCAAATTGATGAGGGAAATATTAAATCTGTGTGTAGGTAAAGGTCAGACAAAATTTCCTACAGAAGGTGACAGATTCTGAGAGATAGAGTTAAGAAAGAAATGCACCCCAGGTATGGAAAATGATTTGTGCCCATGCATGGAAGTGAGATATAAATTGTTGAATTCAGACAACAGATAGTCTAATTTTTTTTCTGGAACATAGTATGGAATAAGGCGTTAAGGGCAGGTAAGAACAAAATTGGTGGATATTAAATGTCAAGTTAAAGAATTTCTATTACATTATTTAATTCTAGAGGCAAGAGACAGCCATAGATAGTTTTAGAGTAGATGAGTGATACTGTCAGACCTTGGTCTTAGGAAGATTATTTTGGCAGCTATATGGAAGAAAGATTGGAAAGGGGAGGAATTAGAAGCTAAGACATCATGTAGGAGGCTATAGCCACACTACAGGCAAAATATGATAAGGACCTGAATACTAGGGTAGTGGTCATGTTACCGGAGAGAAGAGAATAGAGCTAAGAATGTTGTAGAGGTAGAATTGATGAGACCTGTCAGTTGATTAGACATCAGGGGAAAGGGGAAATGTACTGGATGTACATGATGGTTCCAAAGTCACGAACCTTGATGTCTGGAAGGATGGTGGTGGTGTCAATAGAAACAGAAGTTTGGAGGAGGAAAAGATTTGGGGATTTCTGATTAGGTGGGGTTTGTTTAGATATCTATGAGATCTTCTCAGGTTGGAAATGTTGTGATTTTGTTATAGATATGTGAATTTAATATGTTCATAATGCCTCACAGTGTTCTTGTCAGGATTGAATGAAATAATTTATGTGCAGCTATTTGCAAACCTTAAAAACACTATGCAAATGCCAGCTATTATTATTTATTGAGATAAATTAATGAATTATCAACTAGACTCTTTTTCTGGACAAAAAGAAATAAACTCTGACATTCCCCCAAGCTCCAGAATGACTAGCTGCCCAATCTGAACGTATTAGATTAATCATCAGTTCTCCCCTTTCCTCAATAGAGAATGTCATCCTCGAGTTCCTTTTGATCAATTTCTTGCAGCGTCTATAACTCCTTATGTCATGGTCCATTATTTTCCTCATCTGAATCTCAGAGGAGCAACATCAAAATGGCCCAGGGTAGGGCTCATCTTGTGTCTTAGCAATCAAGCGTTTGAGTCATGGGGCGGGGGAAGGTTGGTAATGTTGCCCAGTATCCCCCAGGATCTGTGATGGGCAGCATTTCATGAGTGAGGAGAAGTAATACAGTAGAAAAAGGCCTGGATTTTCAGGCAAATAAACTGAATTTTAGTGCCATCTCTGCTACTTGCTGCTTTCATGACCTTGGCCAAGTCATGAAACTTTTCTTTGGTTTCAGTTTTCTTGCCTATAAAATGTGGGGGCTGAATTGGATCATCTCCAAGGTCTTTCAGTTTCAACATTTTATAATACTATAATCCTCTTACTTGGCTTTGAATCTCTGATGACTAACTGTCATTTTGGGAAAATCACTTTCCTTTTCTGGGCCCCAATTTCTTCATCTGTGAAAGGAGAAGGTTGGATGTGTCAACAGTTCTGACACCTTCCAGCTCCAACATTTTATGATTCTCTGTCAACCTCCATTATTCCCAGTTTCTTAATTTGTAAAACTTGTGGACATATTGCAAAGTGATAGTGAAAATGAACAAGATAATATTAAAATTATGGAGTGATTCAAAAGAGCTAGAAGAGACCATCTAGTCTGACTCCAATCTAAGTTATGAATTTCACTTAAAATATCCCTCACAAAGGGTCATCTAGCCTCTTCTTTAAAACCCTTTGGGTAGTGAAAGAACTAATTATGTGCAGAGGCAACTTTTTTCAGTTTTAGACAATCTGTCCATGAATTTTTATGGGTTCAGCGGCTACCATTTGGGGGACTGAATATCGTTAGTGTTATAGAAAGGTAATTTATTGTTATTATTTAGGAAATTTTTTCTATAACCATCCGCTACTCCTTCTCAATAGAAAATAGAAAGCAGAAGGGATTAGTCGTTGTTGTCCTTAGCAACGCAGTCCTGAATATCCATAACGAACCCTAGGATAACCTGTTTTCTTATTTGGATAAGTTTTATCTTCTCTTTTCATTTAGTTTTAGCTGTATAGAGTTCTGTGTAGTAATTATTCAGATTTATTGATCTCTCTCTCCCTACTTACATTTTTCAAAGCCCCCCTTTAGGACCATACCTCATTATTGGACCGCATTGTACCACATTTCATTTTTTATTATGATGGTTGGTATGCCTCCACCCTGTCCTCCTCTGAGGCTTTATAGTGGTGTGAAGGGGACCTTAGACTCTCCAAGGCTATGCCAAGGGAATTCAAGCACTTGACTTTTCCAAGCTGTAAAGGCTTCAAATGGTGGCCCTGGAGATAGGTGTCCATCATCCAAGGACCAACCTAGCTAAGCTTCATCACCTTGAGCTTGAGTCACTGCATCAAGATTATTTTGGCCACAGTAACTCATGAAGATTTTCTACTAAGGTAGAATATACCCATGAAGGGAGTACTCACATGGATGAAATCATAGGTTTCTTCTAGGTTTTGGAGTATAAAAGTACATTGTACAGATAGAATATAAACTTTTTATGAGTACTGGAACTGCCACATGTCATCTTTGTGCCACACCCCCTCCACCTCTTCTCAGTACCAGCTAGAGTGGCCTTCATGCATTAGGCATCTAATATGAGTTTATTGAATTAAGTTGAATATGTAGGAAAAAATATTTCATTTCTTCTACTGTTCCAACATAATATAAAAAAACCTTCACAGATTCAGAGACTCTTGAAACTAAAAAGAAGCTCAGTACATGAATTATTAGAACATGTAACATAGTATGTCTAGCTGGAAGGACCCTTAGGATGTGGAACCTAGTATGCCAGATTTGTCAGTGCCCTTAGGACATAATACACTGAGTGTTGGATGGATTGTTACATTCATTATATTTGTATGCTTTAAAATACTTGATTGATTGGTTGTAAGTGACCTTAGAACAAAGGCTTAGAATATTAGATCAAGAAGGGGCCTTAAACTGTAGAACATGGAATGTTAGAAATGAAAGGGCCCTTTGACACAGATCACCTAGTCCAAGGGCTTCTTAATCTATTATTTATATCACAGACCCATTTGTCAATCTGGTGAAACCTATGGACCCCTTCTCAGAATAATGTTTTTAAATGCATAAGACACATAAAGAAAAACAGTTATATTGAAATAAAGACATAATTTTTTCCTTCTAAGTTCATGGGCTCCCTGAAATCTCTTCACACATCCATTGGTCTGTGGATCCCAGGTTAAGAACCCCTGATCTAGTCTAAAACCCTTATTTAGCAGATGGGGAAACAGGTTCAAAGAGGGCAAGGAATTTCACCAAAATTACACAGAAAATAAGTGGCAGCTGTCTATGCCTATGTAACACCTTTCTATTAAATGATAACTTGTCTTTTCTTTTCTTCCATTTTGATTCTTGGATATTCTATGTGGATACCTATTAATTATTCATAACTGATAAATAGGGAGATTGAGCAACAAACATTTTATCATTAAAATCCTTATTTTTCAGTTTTGGCATGATTCATGATGGAGAAGGGAATCCATGCAGAAAGACTGAAGGCAACATCATGTCCCCCACTCTAACTGGAAACAATGGGGTGTTCTCTTGGTCCTCTTGCAGTAGGCAATATCTCACCAAGTTCCTCAGGTATGGCCAGAAGAAACCAAGGAGACTGTCTAATAGAATTCTTCTCTGGGTAGTGTTGTAAGCAGTGATAAATAGGGTGGAGGCCAATGTTCACAAAAGATGGCCCCAGCTGCCTTGTTGAATGGTGAGCCACTGACAGTGACAATTAGCTCAGTGACTTCCTCAGCCTTCTGATATAGGTGAGTAGGTGCCAATTCTTAGTCTCAGCATTGGGTTCAATGGCTTGTCCAATATTGTCTCCAATATATAGATGAGGGAACTGAGACTCAAGAAAGGTTAAGTGATTTGCCCATGGCTACTCAATGAATCAGTGGCAAAGCCAGTATATGAACCTAGATCTAACTCTGAGACCAGCACTCATCTCTATATAGTGTGGTGCCTCTTAGGGTAGACACGTTCTCCTGGTTTGTACCAAAGGAGAACTACTTCTCTTCTTGGTTGTTACTATCTGGTTCCCCTCCCCCACCACTCCCTGCCCCTAACAACAAACAAAGCATCAGTTGGGTCAATTGTGTGTCAAAGAATAGGAAAAAGAGGAAGGCAAGAACTGAAGTGATCATTTAACTCAATGGGTCATCTGTCTTGTTGGTTATCATTTCAATCAAGACAGGCTTCTAAACCTGCCTACATTTTGCCTTGGAGGATTCTCTGTGTACAAAAGTGGGTGGAAATATACTATATAAAGAGGGAAAACTGATCTTTTTTTAAGCCTTGGAGGATTCTCTGAAGATAAAAGTGGATAGAGAGTTAATATATAAAGAGTTCAGGATCTGTGATTTGGTATTTCATGGTGTGGAAATTCCTTTCACCAATGTAGAGTAGAACGCAATTATGATTTAGTAGATAATCCTCAGGAAATTGTTTGAGGCACATCACATTAAATGATACCCATAGTCACACAGATATCAAAGGTCAAATCTGAACCTTAGTTTTCTAATGCCAAGCCCAGCACTCTGAACACTGTAATATACTGCTTCACCAGCAAAGATGAGACCTCGAATCATTGAGCTGAATTCAAACACTAGAATCATAATCAGAAACAGGGAAGAGCCTAATCATATGAAACACATTGGAATACAGGTCAGTTATCGAAGCTTTTAAACATGCTTATCTGTGCTAAAATCTTATGTTTATGAAGCCTTTCAGCTTCAGTAATCTATGGGGACATTCCAGTTTACCAGTTTTGTTGTATTTGTATGAGAATTGATGTAGATAGAGGCTTTTTGGAAAGTATAAACACAGTTATAGGGAGACAGAGTGAGACTTGTCTCCATTACATGGACCTACAGCAGTGTTCATTCAAGTGTTCTGCTACTGTTTACCTGTATGACCATGGGCAAGTCACTTCCTCTCTGGGCTTTAGTTTCCTCAGCTATAACATTAAGATGCTGCACTAGACCGTTGATCCTTGAAACTCAAATAGAAATGGATCTTACATTTTAATATGTTTGGGGCTTCACTTGGGAGTACTACCAGCCTTCCACTGGGAGTATGGCATCTCTCTACTAGACAATCCTTAAGGACCCTTCCTACCCTAAATCCTATGAATTTTAATTCTATGCCTGGATAATTTCACATTTAATTTTCTACTGTGAAGAATACTGCTAGCATTGAAATGTTCCCTTTCAGATTCTCTATTCACTTTAATAAGAATAACAAAGTTCTACAGAGCATAGTTTGGGAATTACTGGTCTATTTTTTGTTGCCCCCCCACCCACTGTGGCTTCAGTCTTTCCCACCCCTACTGTTAAAGAAAGATGGATGGCTGAGAAGGCTACAGTGTAGTCATACATAGGAACCCACATGAGATAACAGAGACAGGCTACATTTTTCTTTGGGTATCCACATTGTGTCAAGGGATCTAAGGGATGTCCCCAAACACATGGAATGAATTCTCAATAAAGGATTTATTAAAGGACACGGGATAAGGGACACTCATGATAAGGAGCAAAGTGGTTGATTTATGATATGTATCTTTGGAAGGTGTATTCACATAGATGAGATTCACATGCTCTGAAATGGTGAAGTAATTGTTGCACAAGTGTATGAGTAGAGTGTGTGTGGGCTTTTTTTTTCTAATGTAAAAATCCCAAACTAGATGCAATGCCTAATGTACATCTGTTTTTCCTCCAGCACAGCCCAGGCCTCTTGCCTGGTTGACGAACCAAAGCAAACAGGACAATATAAATACCCGGACATGCTCCCGGGGCAGATCTATGATGCAGATGTTCAGTGCAAGTGGCAATTTGGAGCAAAAGCCAAACTTTGCAGCCTCAGTTTTGTGAAGGTAGGCAAGGAGGGAGTAGAGGAAGGGCACCTTTTCAAGCTTG
Source organism: Petaurus breviceps papuanus (assembly GCF_028583685.1). Taxonomy (NCBI): domain Eukaryota; kingdom Metazoa; phylum Chordata; class Mammalia; order Diprotodontia; family Petauridae; genus Petaurus; species Petaurus breviceps. The sequence goes on from NW_027185771.1 coordinate 32,658,811, forward strand.
TGTTGTGATTCTGAAGGGGCTTGTTCATGATGTGCCTATCACAGCTTGACAGAGATTGGGTGTGCTGAAGTCACGTCAGCACCTTGTGTCTGGTGTAATAATGAAGCTGTCTCAGTCATTATCCATAAAATAAGTTGGTCTAATGGACCACCATGATCTTTCCTCAGGGAAAAGCTTTGGCAAAAAGCTGAATAAGAAAAATTTTGGATTTGGAGCCAGAGAACATGAACTTTTATCCTGAGCCTGCTAATTACTAGCTGTGTGTCCTTGGGCAACTCACTTCATGATTCTTTTTTTTTTTTAAAAGCTTGGTTTCCCTATCTCACCCAGGCTGAAAGTTCAGGGCCTACTCATGGGCCTGATCCCACCAATGATTGGCATTGGTTTCTGACCTGTACTAGCTTTCCTGTCCTGGTAGCCCCATCCTCAGCCCCCAGCTCCTGAAGGATGACCATTTAGATGCCAGACTTAGCATATACACTGATAAGATTAGTCCATTCAGAACTACTGAGTGCCAGAGAAACAATGGCCTCAAGCTTCCCTGGGAGCTGGAACCACATGATAGGCAAGAACCATCATGTCCCAGCCAATTTATGATTCTTAACCTCTTTCTCCATTTCTGGTAAAAAGTAGATGGATCTGACACTTGACAAGGATTAGATTAATCGTTATTCAATTCAATTAGTCAGTTCCCCTGTCCAAGCCTCAATTTCTTCTTCTAAAATGGGAATAATGATATTTGTACTGCCCAATTTTAAAGAGTAGAGTGAGGAAAGCATTTTGTAATCCATAAGGCACTTTAAAAATAGGAACTATGGGGTTGTGTGCTTCAGCAGCGTGGTCTACTAAAAGGGACACAACACATAGTTCAGAGGGTGGGTATGGATCATTTCCAAACTTTAGGGTACACGAATGCCTTGTCCTAGGTATGATAACATCTCTTCATCTGTTTCTTCCTCAGTAAATTGGAATTAACAGCACCTGCCTGCCTAACTCACAGGGCTATTGTGAGAATAAAAGGGATGATGAACTCTAAAGATTATGTGTTATACCAATGTCAGGAACCTAAGCACAGTGCTGGCACAGATTTAACAAATGCTTTTTTTCTCTTTTATTCATTTGTTTTTCTATTGTAAAGAAACTATATCTTCCAAAATAATGTGTAGTTAGAGGTTACACCCAAACTATGTGTGTGATGGGTTTCAGAAAAAGTGACTTGGTTAAGGTCATGTAACATGTAAAAACGATCAAAAGGATTTGAATCCAAGTCTTTTGACTCCAGATCCCATATTCTCATTACACCACTGAGTCCTGTTAGACAGGTAGCCTTCAGCAAGCAGATACTGTCTGTTCTCAAGATGATCTAGAGCAGGGCTTCTTAAATTTTTTTTACTTGTGTCCTCTTTAGCATTTCTTGAACTGTGGGATCACAACCCACAGTTTAAGAAGCATTGATCTAGAGCATCGTTTACCAAACTCATTTGGTCAGGGAACACCTTAGGGATACACTGTTGGAGCCCATTCCTGCTGGTTCCAAGATTATAGAATAGTACTGAGATAAAGGGAATGGGGAGGTCATATGAATTTTAGTACACATGGAAGAAATTAAGTCTTTGAGCTTTTACTTTAACACATACAACTTGGCATTACCAAATAAATACCCATGTGCTAGAGAGAGCAGAATCATCTGACAGTAAGATGGGAAGGTACAAATCATACTGAAGGGTTTTCCTTGTTGCTCCCTCTTAGGTATTATGGTTGCTTCCTTTGCCTACTCAGTGCCAACTCTGGGTTAAATAACTTGTTCAAAGTCACACAGCTGAGATCAGTGGAAGAGCTGAGATTCAAACCCAAGTCTTCAGACCCTAAACCTAGCACTCTTCACCACAACAAAGTTTCCAATGCAAAAATTTACCAGTTGCTATTTTTCTTTCAGTTTGATGAACTGTATCAACTGACGCATGAGGTAGAAATATCTCCTTTCCCCCCTGTGCATCTCAGATCATTCCCATATGCCTACAGATATGCTCAGGTATCTTCAATCTTAATTTAGCTTAAAATAAAAGATGCTTCCCTTTGACTCTTTGTAAAGCCAAGCACAAGCAACTTTCCAGAAGAATGCTACTATGAACAGATTTAAGGTTCTGATTACATAGTATAGTGAACACTATTTATTCAATAAAAAAATCAGAGCAGAACATTCACAGTAAATCAAGGCACAGCATTCACAATGTTACAACTTATCACAGAGAATCAAAATATAGTATTCACAACATCTTATCACTAAAATGGCCACATAGTTCTCACCACAGTGGTCACAAAGTTTTGAACAAAGAACAATCATTTAGTAACTCAATCATTCAATCATCTCAATCATTCAATCATCTTTAAGGAGGTTTACCTTCTGAAGGGACACAAAGTACAAAGTTAAAGTTCTCCACTCATGGGGCACACTGACTTAAAAATTAGTCACTATTCAATTATCATTCACTATTCAGTCATCAGAAAATATACAAGCCCTCTACCCCTAGGTCACTAGTAAATTACAGTTTCTCAGTCAGTACACAGTATCCAAGTAAAGTCTTCTTTCAGTTTCACTGGGGGTGCTCTCTCAGATTCCCTGGATTCCTTTCCATTGTCCCAGGTCGTACCTGGATTCACTAAACTGTCACCTGGGTTCAAAGGCAGACAGCTCCTAGGTCCTTGTCCAGCTCTCTGAGCTCTTCCTATTCCATCCTGAAGCTCACAACATCCAGTCCACCTTAAATCCTTCACAGTCTCTCTTCTGAGAAAGTTAAAGATTAACAAAGCCACAAACAGGTTCATACAAAGTACCAGCATCACAGTCATGCTTCCTCAGTCTGAGGCAGCTCTGGCTGGCCCTCAGACTCAGCAGCTCCTCAGCAAAAGCTCCAGCTGGTTCCCAGAATCAAAATCATTTCATCCAGGTTCCCAAAATCAAAATCATTCTTTTTAGCCTGGATGGCCTTTCCTTTTCAGCCTCCATGGCAAAAGCAGCAGCTTCTGCCTCCACAAAGCTTGCTCCAAGAAGATCTGTCTGACCCAGCGGGAACTTCTTCTTATATACACATGGCATTAACTCCTTCCTGTTTCAGCCAACCCCTTCCTGTTATGTCAGCAACAGGGGTTCATACCTTCTGTTCCTTTAACAGAGGCTTGATTAATTACTAAGTGCTATGTACCTCTCAGCTTATCAATACAAAAGGAACTTCAAATTTCATTACTTTTACACTCTTCTACTCCATCCATCTTTCTCTTCACTACTAAATCTCTTCAAAAATTGTCCATACCCAAAACTTCCATTTCCTCACCACCTACTCACTCCTCAGTCTCTTGCAGTTGAATTTTTGCCATCCAGTGCTCTATAGAATTCTCTTTAGATCACCAATGTCCTCCTCATCACATTTGACAGTCTTTATTCAGACTTCATTCTCTTTGACCTTTTTAAAGTTTTTGGCATTGTTGAATATGCATATTGTTGAATACTATGTGCTATCTTTTTCATTAAATTCAGAGATACCATACCCTCCTGGTTGACCTTTCTTACTATTCTTTCTGAGTCTTCATCTTAGTGAAGTGGAAAGAACACTGAATTTGAAGTTAAAGGACTTTGAATCTTAGCTCTTATTGATACTTATTACCTTTTGACATTGGACAAACCATTTTATGTCTCTGTCTCAGTTTCCTTATTTATAAAGTGAGGGAGTTGTACTAAAAGACCCTTAATGTCCCTTGTAGTTTTAGCTCTATGATCCACCCCCTACCCCGCCTTTTTAAACTTTTATTGATATCTTTTGTATTTCTTCCAGTATCCATTCCCCTCCTCCCTCTTAAAAAGCCAGCTCTTATAACAGGTGTTATTTTTTTAAAGGAAAAAAAAGAAGAGGAAAAAACAAAAATCAGAAAAGCTAACCAACATACTAAAAAAGTCTGAAAATATATGCAGTATACCACATTGTGGTGTCTATCTCTGCAAAGGAGTGGGTTGGGGATGTTCATATCTTTTCTTTGGGGTCATGCTTTGTTGTAATTTTGCAACATTGATTTTTTATTATTTTGTGGTTGTCTTTTCCATTTTCCTGTTATAGTCTTTATGTATATTGTTTTCTAGGGTCTTCCTCACTTTGTATCAGATTATAATAAATATTTCCATTCTTCTCTGTATTCATTATAGTCATCATTTTTTTATAGCATAGTAGTATTCTATTACATTTATGTACCACAGTTTGTTTAGTCATTCCCCAATCAACAGGCATCAATTTTGCTTCCAAATATTTTGTACCACAAAAAGTGCTGCCATAATTATTTTGTTGTATACAGGGGCTTCTTATCAATGGTCTTTTTGTTATATAAACTTAATTGTAGAATCTCTGATATATACATTTGCATAATTCCAAATTGCTTTGCAAAATGGTTGTATTGATTCACAGCCCCACTAACAACACATTAATGTTCCTATCCATCCTGATTCTTTGTTCAATTCATGACCCCTTTAGGTCAATATTCCCCAAAAGTCTGTTTTGGGGGAACTTGGTCTTTTCTTTCTTTCCATTCTCTCCCTAGGCTATCTCCCTCCCTCCCATAAGTTCACTATTCCTCACCCCCCACAAAAGGATGACTATAAAATTTGTATCAATAGTTCTGACTTTTCTTCTGAGTTCCAGACCTGCATCTCAACTCGCTTATAGAACATCATTACCAGAATGTTCTACCAGCATCATTCCTAGTGCTCTATACCTGGTAGGTGTTTAGTAAATAATTGCTGAATTGAATTGAAATTAAATCTTGCCACTTAAACTCATTTAAACTCAGTAAGTTCTTTGGATACATTAAAACTAATAGCTAGACAAATGCAAAATGCTCAGCAGTTGAGTTGAGAAAAAACTTGTTTCACTTTCCAATAAGTATATCTACATATATATATATGTATGTATGTATGTATATATATATATATATATATATATATATATATATATATATATTAAAGCAATCAGAGTTAAGTAACTTGCTCAAGGTTACGCGGCCAATTATTTTTGTGTGGGTGCCAAGTATCTGAGGCTGGAACTGATCCCAGGTCTCCCGACTCTGGGGCTGGCACTGTTACTCACTGTTCCACCTGGCTGCCCCTAAGCAATTGAGGTTAAGTAACTTGCTCAAGGTTACATGGCCAGTTATTTTGTGTGGGTGTTAAGTATCTGAGCCCGGAACCAATCCCAGGTCTCCCAACTCTGGGGCCAGCACTCTTACTCACTGAGCCACCTGGCCGCCCCCAATAAGTATATTAAGTTCAGTTAACAAATAGTAAGTACCTATCATCTAGTTACTGAAATTTACATATGATTTACATAAATTCCCTCATTTGATCCTCAAAAACTCAATAAAGTAAAAGCTCCAGGCACAATTGTCCTCATTTTGCATATTAGGAAGCTGAGACTCAAGGTCGTCAAGTGTATAGATGGTCAGCTGTCACAATGGAAACATGGACTCTAGTTAGCCCAGTTTTGCTACCCCATAAATTACTATAATGTCTGATTGACACTCCCTCCCTTCAGTGGCATCAACTGAGCAATTTCTCCTTACCCTCATAGAATATAGGGTTTTTTTTTTTATTTTAAAAATTAATGTTTTACTGATACTTTTTTTTAACCATGGTCACTTTCCAGTAACCACCCCTGGTAGAGCCCTCCATTATAACAAAAACACTTATGCAAAATCACATCAATCTTATCTGGTTATGTAGGCAAGTTTCTTTGCTTGTAATCCATTACCTCTCTTCCTTGGAAGAAGGCTTTGTGTTTCCAGCTTCTGAGTCTATCCTTTCTTCCTGTACCCCAAATAATTATTTAGATCCATAAATTTAGGTTACATAAACCAAAGATACTGTCTCCAAGCATAGGATGCCCATGTCCCAGCCTGCTGTTTCTGTATTGACTCCTTGAGTAGTTTGTGAACCACTTACACTAGGTCTGCTAAAATGACAGATAAAGAAGATGATGCGGTTTCTATGATATGAACATAGAATTGTGACATTACCATGGGGTAATAAAGCAGTCTTAGAAAAGTAGTCAAAGCTGCATCTTGAAGGCCTTCTCACCAGACTCAGATCTTGCTGGAACTTTTACCTCTCACCACAGGGGACAATGCCAATTGCCGCCACAAGAGCAGACATCTGGAGAAGGGACACAGAGACATATGTCTTTCCCTAGTTGTTCCTTACTTGTCAGTATATCAGAGACATGACCCAAACATATCCCCATGCCAGAAATAATTTTCCCCAGAAAATCCAAATTATGGGTTTTCCACATGTTGGGTTTTCAACCAGGTTCTCCATTCTGTGGACAATCAATACCATTTTACCTAAAGACGAGAAAATCAGGGACCTTAGTTAAAACAACCAGGACCAGTAGTCATTTATACTCCTTTTTAAGTATCCTCAGAGAAGCCACCCCAACTACCACCTATGTTGATAACAAAATTCAATCCAGGATCCCTAGGGCTTTGACTTGGTTTACTTAGTACTGAATCAGGTAGCTTAGTACTGAACCAGGGTTACCACAATCATTGGCCATGGTTCTGATTGCTTCTCTAACAATGCTAACAATGAAGTCTAATAACTGTTGACTGACTGACTGAAAGCATGACCTCTTATCTTTGTACTACCTTTTTCTTTTTGGACTACCCTGGGAAAATAATGAGAGTGATAATGGTAATGATAGTGATAATATTTCTATATTTCAACTGAATCTTTGACCATGTTAATATGGGTACTACTTCCAATGCTGCAAATAAAAAATCCACCTTTTTGTCACTTCAACCAATATACATCTTGTCCATGTTTCCTTGTATAAATTCTGCATGATGCACTAGAGGTCTTTCTTTAGGTCTTTTTATATTCTATGAATGCCAGTGTAGTACTTGGGACTGTTATCATTATGATTGCTCAGTGTTGCTACATGAACAGTACATCTTCTTTTCAGGTACATTTCCTGGATGATATCCTTTATGACACTGCTTTCATGCAAGTCATTGTGATATGTTCCAAAATACTTATGGCCACCTTATGCCTGCTCATTGCCCTCTGGGTAAATTCCTAGCATACTATAGTATTCTATACTCACAGTCATACTACATTACTGGAAAATTTTTGGTAACAAAAAGCTTAGTTTTTGTCTTAGGTGGCTACTTGGGACAATTAAAAGCACTATACTGTTCCCCACATATAGCCCAGCCCTTTCTTTTCTCTTGTTTAAATCTGAACCCATCATTATCCTTCTATCTCAGACATCCTCAGTCTTTCACTCTCCCTCATCCCACATATCCAGTCAGTTGACAAGTCTTGTTTCTACCTCTAACCATCTCTCACATCTATTCAAGTAGTCACCACCCTTGTTCAGTCTCACCTTCCAGCTAAGACTATTGCAGTTGTCTACTGATTGTTTCCCTTCCTCTGTCCCCTCTGATCCACATTCCATTCAGCTGCCATTGAGTATCCTTAGGGACTAGGTCTGACCATATAGCTCCCCTACTGAATAAACTATTGCTCCTAGGACAAAATATAAATAAAATATAAATTGTTTCTAGGACAAAATATAAATTTCTCTTTTTGGCTTATAAAACCTTTCAAAACCTGGCTCTAACCTACCACCTCATTATACATTACTCCAATTCCAGAAACTATGGAGAAACTGGACTTCTCGTTGTTTTTAACATATGACCTCTCTCTCTTGCCGCCATCTCTTGTCTCTGTGTCTTTATACTGGTCATTCCCCATTTCATGCCCCTTTTCCTCAACTCCTCCTCCTAGAGCCATTTACTTTCTTCCAGCTTCCGCTTGAACATGACTTTCTACATAAAGTCTTTCTTGATCCTTCATGACTCCTGGTGCCCTTCCTCCCTAAATGACCTTATTTTTATATATTCTTATTTATTTACATGTTTTCTTCCCTGATAGAATGAAACCTTAAGAGGAGGGACTATTTCATATTTGTCTTTATATCCCTAGCACCTAGCATGCTTCTTGGTGCATATTAGGCACTTAATAAATCCTTCCTGATTTGTTGGTTTTTATGCTTTGTTTCATATGGATAACTAGAATGTCAATGAACAAAGCTGTCACTTTGTCTTGATAAAGGACATATGTATGGGGGGTTCTGGTTGGAGGAGATCCTTGGCTCTAGTAAGTTAAGTATTTTTGTAATAAACAAAATAAAGGCACATTTGGAGTACATATTCTTCAAATCTTTCACTCACTTCACTTACTGAAAAAAATATTTTGCTAGATTGTAAAAACCTGCTTTGTCTTATATTTTCATCAAGGATACTCAATATATGTGTAAGTCCTTCTCATAAAGATGTTATAGAAATTAGAAGGTATTCATGTGGGTCAAAAGTTATTGATCCATGATAAATTTGTTCTATAGCTGGGGACAGGGGACAGTAATACTTTCTGTGATTTTTTTTACACTTGTTTGATATCTTTACTTCTTTCAGATATCTCAAAAATTGATTTCTCAGTGCTTTTAAAAATTGTCTTCTCAGGCACACCTTTCTTCAGCGTACACTTTATCTGTTGCCCCTTCTGACTTTATATTCTTTGTGCCATTTCTACTTTCTTATTTAGCATATGGAGGAATACAAATGTGATGGTTCTTTTTATCAAGGATAAAAATAATTTGTTGTAGCAATGCTGACAGATCTGTTACATTTTTCATGTTTGTTGTCCTTCCAGTTTAATTTATAGGTGGTCTTTGGATAATCTTGCTTGGGTTCTTGGTATGATATGATTATGTTCAGCTTCCTGAAGGATATTTTTCCTCTTACTGCTCTTTTGTGAGTTGATAATCCTGGTGATCTTCCTCCTTTCTCCTCTCCATGATTGAACAACAACAATTATAATCTCACATTTATACAGTGCTTTTAAGATAAACTGAATACTTAAACCACATATTAAAAACCTTCAGATATGAACAGGCTAGTGTAATAGAAAGCCTGGAACATGGAATCAGAAGAACTGGATTTGAATCTTGATATTACTTCTTATTAGCTGTGTGATCCTACATATGTTATGCGATTTCTCTGGGTCTCAGTTTCTCTGTCTGTAAAATGACCAATGAATTCCCTTATAGCTCTAATAATCTATGATTTATGAAATATTTATATACCAAGGTTCTCAATCACTAATATTTCATGACTCTTGGGTGACTTGATATCTCCAAGCACCTACTGTGATCGAGGTATGTAAACCATGAGAAAATGGGTACCATTAGGTGGTGATGTTTAGAGAAGCGACATAAGGCTAGATTTTATTTCATAACTTCATCTTCACTTGACTCTCCTGGGTCATGCTATGAGGGGGCACAGTAGAAATATGAGACATGACCTAGGTCACCATGGAGACTGCTGGACACCCACATACACACTTCAGATACACAAAAGGAAGAGGAGCCAGGTCAATAAAATGAGTACCAATGACGCTTATTGCCAAGCCTCTATGAATCTCACTCCTTCATTCATGACAATAACTCTCACCAGACACTCCACATTAAGTTATCACCTTCACTGTTAGCACCAGTTCTGTATCATGAAACAATAGGCAGTTTCCTCATCCATCCCATCTGCCAACAGCAGCTACCTTCTTTGCAGTGGAAGAGAGTAGTAGCCATTCACAGCAGCAGCTTAATAGGAAATACATGATCAGGTTTGTCTAGCCTCCCACACTCCATTTAAAAAACCCACAGTGGGTACTTTCACTCCCAAATGGGGAAAGATTGTGAGAAACCTTTTACACTGGCTCAGATCTGTTTCCTTGATCTATCTGGTGTCTGACTTTTGTAACCTTTGCTTGGTCCAGATTATTGCTTCTTCCTCCTCTTTTGGATTTCACAGCTCCCTATAGATGGATTTTTTGGCTGTCCCTCTTTCACAAATAAGCTGGCAATCAACCTTTGCCTCTTAGCTCAACCTGCCTTCACTGACCCTGACCCTTCACTAACTCAGAAAGCATTGTTACATATGGTCCCGCCCCATTTAGTCTTGGCTGCTTTGGCACTGTGCCATCAGTTTCACCTTGGGATAGGGACTAGGGAAACTGGACCTGGATGATTTTTTAAATGCTTAGTAAAGCCTTGGTTTTATGACATTAATAAGGCAAAACCTTCAGATTTTAACTTAATAACTCTGAGAGTGCCGTCCTGTTCTCTATCCCTGATGATTTTTTTTAGCAGTATGACTTCTTTGAAAGCTTCATCAAAATCCTCCCAGAATTGCAGCCTTGATTAATTATTAAAACACAACAAAGAAAAGGATTCTGGGAAGGTGGTGGAGTAGGTCAGAAAATTCCAAGTTCTCAAGATTTTCCCCCATAAGAGAGATGAACTACTTCCCCAGGGCAAATAGTGAGTAGTAAAAACAAATAAGAGTGGAAGCAGAACAGGAGTCTTCCTGAGACAATTGGAGAAGATCTGAAGAAAAGTCCCAGGTTGAAGTTTGGTATCTGTAAAAGTAAACACCTCCCAGCTAGGTCCTAGGTCCACTTAAACAGTAAGCCCTGGAATTAGTGGGTTTGGGAGGTTGCCTTGGCCCCAGACCAGGAACTTTTACCTCCAGGAAAGTGAGGGGTGTTGGGCATCTGAGCCAGGGAAGATCAAGGGAATCTCTGCTGACAAGGAATGCCAGACCCAACTGTGCCACAGAGACACCAAGCAAGAAGGAACCAACACATGCCTGGTGAATGCAGGAGCATTGGGATGGAGATATCCCTGGCTGTAGGAACTTACAGGATTCTGGAGGTCTTGCTTCCAGTTCCAAGCCAGAGGGGAGAACTGAAGGGGGATCTGATGCCAGAGGCATACACCAGGACTAGAGGTGATTATAAAAACTAATGCACAGGCAGAGGAGAAAGAATACAACCATAGAGAGTTACTTTGGGAATAAAGAAGACTGGGGTTCATTTTCAGAGGAGGATACTGAAGCAAAGAAACCTTTTTCTACCCTGAAGAGTAATGTCAAATGGTCACCTGCTCAAAAAGAATTCATAAAAGAACTTAACAAAGAATTTAAAAATCAAATGAGCAATTGAGGAAAAACTTTTTTAAAAAGAACAATTCAAAGAACAATAAATTAGAAAAGGAGATGCAGAATCTTAAGGAAGAAAATGACTCCTTGAAAAATCATAATTGGGCAAGGGGAGCCAGCAAAGTTATAAGAGATCAAGAAATAATAAAACAAAATAGAAAGAATGAAAAAATGGAAGAGAATGTGAAACATCTCATAAGAAAAACAAATGAGGGGTGGCTAGGTGGTGCAGTGAACAGAGCACCGACCCTGGAGTCAGGAAGACCAGAGTTCAAATCTGGCCTCAGACATTTAACACTTACCAGCCATGTGACCTTGGGCAAGTCACTTAAACCCCAATTTCCCTGCCTTCCCCCCTCCAAAAAGAAAAAAAAAGAAAAAACTCAATGATCTGGAGAACAGATCAAGAAGAAAAAAAAACATTAGAATAATCAGACTACTGATTCTATTATTATACTGACTACAGAAAACTATGATCAAAAAAAGAATATTGATACAATAATACAAGGAAAATTATTCTGAAGTATTAGAACAAAAGGAGAAAGTAGAAATAGAAAAAATCCAACAGTTACCACCTGAAAGAAATCCTATAAGGAAAACCCATAGAAATATTATAGTCAAATTCCAAAACCCTCAGCTCAAGGATATAATGTTACAAGCAATAAGAAAAAAAAAACAATTAAAATATGGTAGTACCACAACTAAAACCACACAAGACATAGCAGCAGGAACACTAAAAGACTGCAGGTCTTGGAACACCATATATTGAAGAGTAAAAGAATGGTTTCTGCCTGAAAATATCATTTCATCAAGGCTAAGCATAATCTTGAATGAAAATAATGGATATTTAATGAACTGTCAGACTTTCAGGACTCTGTTAAAAAAAGAAAACAACAAAAACAAACCCCAAATTTAATAGATTTGACATACAAGATCCAAAAGAAATATAAGGTACATACCAAAGACTAATTACAAGGCACTCGATAAGGACACACTATTTACCTTTTATGTATGTAAAATGTAAAATGTATGTCTAAGATTGTTATTAGTAATTGAGTAGGTTCATAAGAAAGATTGGGTTAGATCTGAGTATGATATGACTTTAAAACGTAAAATTGTTTACGAACAGCTAAAAAGAGTAATTATTTTCTACAAATGAGGAGCTAGAGGAAGAACTGACATAGAGGAATTAGATGGGGGAGGAGGGCTGTTAGTTCTGGAAACCTGCTTTCTTCAGGAATGGGTTTAAGAGGGAACGATACATATATATCTAGAAGACCATAAAAGTCTTTGAAATTCAGAAAGAAATAAAATGCTAAGGGGATATGGGTGGGGGAGAGGATAAGGGACAGATCTCTAGAGGGGAAGGTGAGGGGATAGGTTAAAGGGGGGGTGTATAGAATGGTGTTTAGATTAATGGGAATGGGAAAATAAGGTAGGGATCCTTGGGAGGTTAAGGAAGGGATCCTTGGAGGGGGTAGATTAGGTAATAGGAGGATAAGGTAGTGAGGTAGGAGTAAAGTGGAGGAGTTAGGAGGGATAGGAAATAGATATGCACAAATGAAAACAAAGATCAGAAGTAGAATTTGTTAGGGAAAGTATATCTCTATATGCATGTATGTATATGTGTATATGTGCATCTATATATCTATATGTAAATCTATTCATGCTTAATTGTAGCCTTTGGAGTGGGGGGGGCAGAAGGGAGAAGGGGAAAATAAAGCAAAAAGTGCACAGCAGAGAACAAAAGAAAACTAACAAGGAAGCAAAGAAAAGCTGTATAGTTTCAACACAACATGTAGGTTTTAATACATAGGCTTTTTAGAAATGGAAATTTAGTTACTATATATTTTGAATCCTCTAACATTCTGCTGTTCACATTACATACTTCCCCCACTTATTTTGTTTCAATTATTTAATATATAATATTTAATATTATCTAAGTTTAAATATTTAAGTTTGTTTCTTTTTCTTTTCTTATTGTGTGTTTAAGTTTCAGTAATAAAAATGTACATAATAAAACAAATAAAAACAGGTAGAGCTGCAGAAAGGGCATCGACATGAGAGTCAAGAGACACTTTCTAACTGGTTATGTAATTTTAGACAAGACATTTCCCTTCCATGGCCTCAATTCCCCCATCTACAAAGTGAGAGTTTGGAATAGATAAAAATCTAAGGATCTTTCTAAAACATTCTGTGTTCTACGATCTTTTCAAACTTATGTTCTTGCATCTTTATATCTTCCCTAGAGATGACATATATGATATTTATTGCTTTTGTAACTTTAATTTTTTTTGAGATTGAGAATTAAAATTACTTCTTAGTATTTTGGTAGATAGCAAGTAGTAATGTGGAATACTGGATGGAGTGCTGGACTTGGTGTCAGGAAGACTTGAGTTTGAATCCTACCTTAGGTAATTGCTAGTTGTTTGACCCTGGACAAGTCATTTGACTTCTCCCAACCTTAGTTTCTTCTTCAGTAAAATGGGGCTGATAATAGTATGTACTATGGGATAGTTTTGAGGATCAAATGAGATGATATTTTTAAAACACTTTTCAAACCTTAAAGTACCATATAATTAGATTCTCTTCCTCCCTGGCTTCCTTCAAGATTCAGCTCACATCTAATCTTCTGAAAGAGGTCTTTCCTGGTATGTCCTTTCCCCCCACTTCACCCCACTTCACTCCCATGCTGTGCCTAGCGTCTTTGAGATTTCCTTCTCATTACACTAAATATATCTTGTGTGTACATGGTTATTTCTCTCATTAGATTGTAAGCTCCTTGAGAACAGGGACCATTTTTTTTACCTTTCTCTGTATCCCCAGTGCTTAGCACAGGGCCTGGCACATAGCAAGTGCTTAATAAATAGTTGTTGTTGACAACAAGTGTTCATTGTTTTACCAAGTTCCTGATGCCTGTTGGCTCTGCTCTATGGTTGTCCTTGATCAAAAGTATCTCTGGGAGGGGCAGCTAAGTGGCACAGTGAATAAACCCCTGACCCTGCAGTCAGGAGGACCTGAGTTCAAATTCCACCTCAGATATTTGGCATTTAAATAACTGTGTGACCTTAAGCAAGTCACTTAGCTGTCTTTTGACCTTGGGCAAGTCACTTAACTACTGTGTTTCCCCGATAATAAGACACTATCTTATTAATTTTTTGGACAGAAAAACACCAGAGGGCTTATTTTCAGGGGAGGGCTTATTTTAATGAACATTGACAGCAATTTTAATAAACAGGTAAATGTGAACAAAAAAATGTACCTTTATTCAATAAGCAAATCACTGGGGAAGAACAGGATGACGCGCTCACTGCTGCAGCTCTGATTGGATGCAGCTCAGAGCGCTGCGTGCATTTCACCGGGGGGGGGGGGTACACGGTGCATACAGAGGGTACCGTAATGTAACGTGTAGCACAGGGGATCACCTTCACTACAGTAGCAGTCTCAATAGGGCTTATTTTCGGGGGAGGGCTTATTTTAGAGGAATCTTACACAGTAAGGGGAGGGCTTATTTTCGGGATAGGTCTTATTATCGGGGAAACATGGTAGCTGTGTGACCTTGGGCAAGTCACTTAACTGGCTTGTGACCTTGGGCAAGTGACTTAACTAGCTGTATGGCCTTGGGCAAGTCACTTAAGTCCAATCACCTTACCTTCCCCCCTCCAAAAAATAAATATCTCTGGGAAATGAGGCAATAGTTCTCAAATATTTTCATTTCAGGAGTGTTTTACATTCTTAAAAAATATTAAGGATCCCACAAAATACTTTTGTTTATATGAGCTATTTGTTGTTGTTCAGTTCAGTCACTTCTGACTTTTCATGACCCCATTTGAGGTTTTCTTAGTTCTGTAACTCAGATGAGGCAAACAGGGGTAAATGACTTAGCCAGGGTCACATAGCTAGTAAGTGACTGAGGCCAGATTTGAATTTAGGAAGATGAGTCTTCCTGACTTCAGACCTGGCACTCTATTCACTGTACCACCTAGCTGTCCCATCTACTGCCTTAGAAGTTAAAATTTCTTAGTCTTATTGTGAAAATAATTTTGACCTGTTAGATACTTTTAAAAGGTGTTGGGATCCCCCAGGGTTCCTGAAGCCATTCTTTGAGAATTGTTGGTGTATATGATATATGGAATGCTTTACTTCTCACTTTTGTATGCCTATTCTTTGCTTTCCCTTCCAGGATATTTGCAAGTCACTGTGGTGCCATCGAACAGGCCACAGATGTGAGACAAAATTCATGCCAGCAGCAGAAGGCACCATTTGTGGTCTGAGCAAGGTAAACTGCACAATCTTCAGTCTCCTGTTTCTTTTTTTTCTCTGTATTCCCAGTGCCTGGCACAGTGTCTGGTATATCCTGGTTGCTTAATAAATCCTTGCTGGCTGATTGAATCAACAGAGGACTGACTTAAACAGATAAGCAGCTGGGTGTAGTGTAGTGGATTGAGCTTGGCCTGGAATCAGGAAGACCTGAATTCAAATGTGACCTCAGATACTTACTAGCTTACTAGTGTTACCTTGGGCAAGTTACTTAACCTCTGTTTGCCCAGTTTTCTCAACTGTAGAATAGGGATGATAATAACAGCACCTACCTCCCAGGTTTGGTGTGGGAAATGAGACAATATTTTTAAAGTACTTAGCATAGTCATAAAGTAACTGCTGGATGAATGCTAGCTATCATTATTATTATTTGTGTAGTAGCTTTGGAATGGGAGGTGTGGGGAGCACCAATATTTACTAGCTGTGCAAACCTACCCAAGTTACTTAATCTCTGTGAGCCTCAGTTTCCTTGGCTCTAAAATAAATATAATACTTGACTGTGACCTTGAAGACCCCCTGGATTTTCACTGGCTATCCCCAGGCTTGAAATCCTGTCCCTCCTTACCCCTGCCTCCTAGTTCCTTTAGCTTTCATGACTGAACTCAAATGTCATCTGTGATAGTATTTTCCTGTTCTCTCCACTGCTACCGTGTTTCCCCGATAATAAGACCTATCCCGAAAATAAGCCCTCCCCTTACTGTGTAAGATTCCTCTAAAATAAGCCCTCCCCCGAAAATAAGCCCTATTGAGATTGCTACTGTAGTGAAGGTGATCCCCTGCGCTACACGCTACATTACGGTACCCTCTGTATGCACCGTACCCCCCCCCCCCGTGAAACGCACACCGCGCTCTGAGCTGCATCCAATCAGAGCTGCAGCAGTGAGCGCGTCATCCTGTTCTTTATTGAATTCATTATTGAATAAAGGTACATTTTTTTGTTCACATTTACCTGTTTATTAAAATTGCTGTCAATGTTCATTAAAATAAGCCCTCCCCTGAAAATAAGCCCTCTGGTGTTTTTCTGTCCAAAAAAATTAATAAGACAGTGTCTTATTATCAGGGAAACATGGTAGTGCCTGTCCTCTGAGATTGCTTCTCATTGCTGAAAGGTTACAGGCTAGATTTTTTTCTTAAGGACCACACCTTAAACCCAAATCACTCTGGTTCTCATTGATTGGCCAGCAGTAGGTCTTAGGCCAAGTCCCACGTGGTCATTGTTTGAGCCCTGATTGACTCAGAAAGAAGGAACATAAATAGCAATTGTTTCTGTTTTGGCTAGAAACCCTGAGGGTCTTCCCTTTCCAAACTGATTTTTTTTTTTCACCAGGTGAAAGGGATCATTCTCCACCTCATTTCTTACCTAGCCTTAATTACTGTATGGGCATTGCCTCAGTCAAACTGAGACCTATTGAATACCTCAGCTTAAAAAGACCAAGGCCTCCCATTGCATCCAGGATCATCTCTAGTCATTCTGATTTATATCTTGTCACTGGACCCAAATGACTTTGGAGGAGAAAGTGAGACTGGTGACTTTGCACAGCCCTCCCTCACTTAAATCCAATTCACCTATATGTCATGGCATCACCTCCCTGATGTCACGGTCCTCTTCAAGAACGAAGGACAAACAACTTCTCATTGACTCTCTCTATGTCTTATTTATACATAGTCACTTAAATATTGTCTCCCCTCATTAGAATATGGGCTTCTTGAGGTCAGGGACAGTGTTCAGCACAGTAGCTGACACTTAGTAAGTACTTAATTAATATAATAAATACTTGACTGACTACCTGAATGCCTACCTTATCATAAGGTTGTTGTGAAGGAAGCATCTTGTAACTTTAATGTGTATAACCATTAAATGTGAGCTATGATTATTGTTGACTGCTAAGGGTTGATTATTTCTCACCACAATGAATCAATAAAACTTTGACTAGGGGGTGAAATGGTTGGGTACTGCATGAATCCACAATGAAGAAATTATAGATTCTTTAATTATTGGAGTACCCCAGGTAGATGAGATTTACCTAACAAGCCCTCTTCCTAGGTGAAGAGAATTAAAATAGTCACATCTTAAATTTTAGTATAAATTACTGAATAAAATAATTAGTAATTGACCTTTATGCCAAGATCTATTTCAAACTTACAGGATCTGTGATTTCTTCATTATAAATAGGGCTTCCACTGACACAGGCTACAATGTTTCCCCTTCTTACTAGATGGTCTTTGTTGTGAGTTTTCCTTAAATATCCATCCCCTTGTGACCAGCTATCTGGTGATGAACCTCTCCTTCCTGTTAGGATGGTCATTAGTTGGCAGATATACAGTCTTTCACTGAGCCAATGCTATAATCCTTTCCATATTGATATAATATCTACTATACTTTCATTCTTTTGCCATGGCTTTTGAGTATGTTGGATAGTCTAGTACCAGACCATGATGGTATTGGTAGAAAACTTTACTAAGGGTCAAGTACCAAGACACAGTGTTTCAAAAGTATTTATTTTGCTAGGAAAATAAGGCCTAGAATCCCCAGGGATTTGGAAGCTCTGACTTTGGGGACCAACTCTGTTACTTGTTAGCTATTTGGCTTTGGGCAAATGATTTACCTTCCTGAGTCCATTTTCTCCTTTTTAAGATAAGAATAATAATAATGCCTTATAGGAATTTCCTCTACAAAATCAGTCTCCTGGAAATGGGCATCTAGCTTCCAATGGGCATCAGTGGTAGTGAGATTTCTCTCACTGTAGCTATTTACATGGACTGATTTAGTAGTGGAAGTCTTGTCTCCACTCTGTGCCTCAGTTTCTTAATCTGCAAAATAAGGGGTTTAGACTAAATGTTGTCCGAAGTTTTTTTAGAGCTAAATCTGTCTGCACCTGTCTTTTAGATATGTTCATCTCTGTAATGAATCTCCTTGTTAGGCAATGAAAGTATTAACCTCCATAGTTCATTTATTAGTATACTTTTGTTTCCATTTCTGATGATGTCCACTTCTGATGCCATTTTGTGGTTTGGAGGGATGCCTGAGCTATGTCAGCAGAGCATAAGCTTTGGCAGGTGTACTCAGAGCGAAAGGTTTCTAGTATGGGCCTGGTAATGGACTATATGTCAATTACCTGAGTGTAGTGAGGTGCATCACCTGAGGGTTGGTCATTAGCATTGAATGATTTTGAGTATGACCACTCATACAGAGCATCTAACTAGAGCAGGAAGAAGCTAGGGTCAGTTTTGGTGTAGGGAATAGGCTCACTAAAAAAAAAATCATGGATGCTTGAAGTGAGAACTATTATTATTATTACCATCATTATATTGCTAGCAAATGGCTGGTTCAGTTGACCCTAATGCAGACAGGCCACTCTTACTTGCCCTCTTCTCTTCTTCCCATTTTTCCATTCATATGGTCACCCCTTGATCCAGTGGTAGCTGGATGCAGAATTACAGCCAATTGGATACAAGCTAGTGTCTAAAAAACTAGAAATAGTTTCATTTTTCTCCATCCTGGTCAGATTCTACCTGGATTATTGTATTTGGTTCTTAGTGTCAAATTTGGGGAAGGTCATTGACATGCGACAGTGAACATAGAAGAGACTAATCATAAAGATAGATCAATTTTTTGATTGATCTGTCCTGGAGAAGAGAGACTTACAGGGGACAAGGTTGCTGCCTTCAAGTCTTTGGAGGGGATTCATGTGGAAAGTAAATTCATGGTCTTTTGCTTGGCAACAACACTGATAATGATAACAACAATAAGAAGCACTTGTTAAACAATTGCTTTTTGCTAGACATTGTGCAAAGCACTGAGCAGACAAAGAAAGGCAAAAACATGTTCTCTGCTCTCGAGAAGTTCAAATTCTCATGAGGGAGATAACCTGTAAATAACTACACACACAGAGGATAAATTAGAGGTAATCTCAGAGGGAAGGCACTGAGCTTTAAAGTGGACTTCAGAGGGTGAGAGAGGAATATATTGGGAGAAGGAGAAAGGGAGAGATAGATTAGGGTAAATTATCTCAAATAAAAGAGGTAAGAGACAGCTGTTACAATGGAGGGGAAGAGCAAGAAGGTGAAAGGAAATGAGTTAACCTCACTCTCACTGGATTTGGCTTCAGGAGGGAATAACATACACGTTCAATTGGGTATCTTACCCTACAGGAAAGTAGGGGGGAAGGGTATAAGAAGGGGATGATAGAAGGGAGGGAAGATTGGGGGAGAGGGTAGATAGAAGCAAACTCTTTTGAAAAGGGACAGGGTCCAAGGAGAAATTAGAATAAATGGGGGGCAGGATAGAATGGAAGGAAATATAGTTAGTCTTTCACAATATGACTACTGTGGAAATGTTTTGCATAACTATACATGTATAACCTATATTAAATTGCTTGTCTTCCCAGTGGGGGTGGGTGAGGAGGGAAGAAGGGAGAGAATCTGGAACTCAAAGTTTTAAAAACAAATGTTAAAAAATTGTTTTTACATGCAACCAGGAAATAAGATACACTGGCAATGGGGTATAGAAATCCATCTTGTCGTTCAAGAAAGTAAGGGAATAGGAGGGAATGGGAGGGATGGGGGGATATAAGAGAGGGCAGACTTGGGGAAGGGGTATCTATCTATCTATCTATCTATTCTTGCCATCTTGGGGTGGGGGGTAGGGGAGAGATGGAGGGAAAATTTGTAACTTAAAATCTTGTGGAAGTGAATTTTGAAAACTAAAAATAAATAAATTAATTAAAATTTTAAAAAAGAGTGGACCCCAGAGACTAGATGACCTCCAACTTCCCTTCTGGCTGTAGGTCTATACAGTTCCAGAGAGGTACATATCAGTTCGATGTAGGGAAAACCTTCCTGAACATTTCAGAAATGGAATGTGCTGCCTATGCTGGTAGCAAGCTCCCCATTACTGGAGATCTTCAAGTGAAGATTGGATATGCCACATAGTGAGGAATGCTGTAAAGGAGATCTTTACTCAGGGATAGATTAGACTAACTGACCTCTGAAGTCCCATCTGGCTCTAAGATCTTGTGATTCTGTTTCTTGATTTCATAAAGATTCTAAAATGGCAAATGCACTTTGGGGAAGGAAAATTAAAAGCCTAAAAATTAATTAACATACGGCAAGAATTGGAAGAGAAGAAGCAGGTTCTTGGTGTTGACAATATGTATTGGCAACCAACTCCATGCTAAACAGTGGTGAAGCCAAAGTTATCCCAGAGGAAAAATAAGGATTTGAAAGCCTAACCCACTCCCCATAATTCTGTAACTGAACCTTCCACCCTAACTCATCAAAACCTGGCCCATCACAAACCCCAGCCTGCTGAATCTGATCACCAAGGATTTAAGAGAATGGAGTTGTGCTAAGTCATGCAGAAATCTCACATAATAAAAATGCCTAAGACAGTGCTCCCTAATGCTAATGGAACCCTGGGGGCAAGAGAAAGAAAAGAATAATAACTATAACATTAATAATGCATGTTTTAATTGTGTCTTAGGCTACTCAGTGCAAGGATTATTATTCCCATTTGCAGACAAGGAAACTGAGGCTAAGAGAGTAGAAATGCTTTGCCCATGATCTCCCACTGAGATGGTGTCAGAACTGGGATTTGAACACAGGGATCCTGATGTGGAGAACTGTAGAATTGAAGAGCTTCTGGAAGACGATATAGTAATAGTTGAAAAAATAGTCCCTACCAGGGTTCAGAGACCTTTGCCTAAGTGAGCTCTGCCACTATTTTGGTATATGACCTTGGGTAATCAATCTACTTCACCTCTGGTGTAAAAACAAGCAAGAGCCAAAGACATATTTTCAGTAGAACCATTCATGGTTTAATCCTTTCCCCCAGCAGGAAATTAACAATTGAAAAAGTTTTGCCTCCCAGCCTACAGTGCTTTTACAGTATCTATTCCCTCCCAAGTGGTGGCCAAGCTTGGAAAAATTCATGACCTTTCCTAGCTGAGACTTTAAAAAAAAGTAGAAGAGAGTGGTTTTATTTTTCATTCATCAGAACGGACAGATTGTCAGCTTGGCTACGCTCTGATGGCATTTGCCTCCTTATGGATCTCTATCTGAACATCTTGCCCTGACAGTTTCCCACATATGTAATCCTGATCCCTTTGATGAGAGAAACCCTCTCTAGATGTCAGGCTTTCAGAAGGCACAGCTTGAATTCTGAGTCCCTCTGTGTGTTTACCTCCCTCCCCCCAATCATGGAGCCTCTTTTTTTTTTTTTTAAACTAAAATGTAGGGAGAATCTTCTCTCTGGGGCAGTGGATCCTTTTCTGACTCTTTCACCTGGGATGAAAATATTTAAGAGGTGTGTGTGTGTGTGTGTGTGTGTGTAAGAGAGAGATATGAGAAAAGTAACAGAGGGCGATTGGGGGAAGGGGTGGTGTTGGGGTGAGCAGAGACAGTTCAGAGACCATTCCAACAAGATGATCTCCCCTGGTGTGTATTCTTTCCCTTCCATAGTCTACCTTCCCCCTTAGATTTTAGGCCAGGGGAGGACAGCAAGGCATAAAGACTGGGGACCATGAAGGAGAGGAAATGATCCTCTCTGGATATTGGCTCCTGGAAAATCACCCCCTCTCTCCCTAGTTATAGCTGTGTTTCTAGCTACCATGTAAGCATTTTCCTGCTTTTTCCCCTTCCTCCATAATTCTTTCCCCACCAAGTTCTGATGGGAAACATGTCCCTATTCTTTTGACAGTGGTGTCGGCGAGGTCAGTGTGTCAAGTTTGGTGAGCATGGACCCCGGCCCATACACGGCCATTGGTCGGAGTGGTCAGCATGGTCGGAGTGCACCCGGACCTGTGGGGGAGGAATCACTCAGCAAGAGAGGCACTGCACTAACCCCAAGTAAGACAGCTAAGGGAAAAGCATGTAGGCATAGGCAGGATGGCTTTGTGGGAACCGTGCTGGCCTGAGAGCCAGGAGATCTGGGTGGGATTCCTGCTTCTGCCTCTCACTAGCTGTGTGACTTTATGTAAGTCACTGCTCTCTGAGATTCAGTTTTTCCTCTATAAAATAGGGATAATGCCATTACTCCATCCACCTCACAGGGCTCAGGGGAAGAAAAGGCATTCTGAACTTTATAGCACCATAGAAATGTGAGCACTTAATAAGCTGTTTAATCATCCGCATTTTGCAGATGTATATACAGGCGTGTCCCATATAACTGACCCAGCTTAGGCTGTTTTACAATAACATCTCTAGTTGATTTCAGCCAAACCCCACTGTAGTCTTGGTGAACCTCACCATGATGGCACTTTGTCCCAATCCTTGCACTATTCATTAGAGGGGGAGAGAATACCTACATGGCAGCTACATGGCCATTTGTCAGGGATGCTGTTGATGGAGTTTCTTCTCCTATAAGAATTGGATGCAATATTTTCTGAGGTTCCCCATGGCTCCATGATGGTGTGAAGGGTTGATGGACTAAACTGGGGTTTAGACTTCATGACACTGGAGAGGTAGGGAAAAGACATAGGATCAGAGATTTGTATCTGGAAGAGTCCTCAGAGACCATCTGGTCCAACCACCTCATACTGGTACAGTTGGGGAAACAGAGTCCAAGGGATATAATTTGCCCACAGGCATGTCATAAGCATCAGAGACCAGATATAAGTCCATTGCTCTGAATTCAGAGCCATTGCTTTCTCTACCATACCATACTACCTCCCCTAGCATGCTTCTGTTTTAACAACATGCATGAAGTCTTTGCCTACCTCTAGTCTCCCAGTCTGCAAGTACCATAAGCTTCAAAATGACAGAGAGGTTGCACAACAATATGAACAATTGTTGGAAAGTTTTCCTTCTGTGGAGCAGAAAGGTATGTAGATGTGGTTAGAGCATCCTAGAGATTAATTTTTGAGGATTTTCTTCCCTCATTCTTATTGTAGAGGAAGCCTCGAGCTCTCAAAGGTGGTGACAGTGGAGCTTAAACTCTGGAAAGTCTTATGAAGCTTAAAAGTTTCAAACACAGACCAAATAATGGATTGTTTTTATCTGTCATCCAAAGGTCTGCTTAACTAAGTATGGAGAGACTCATCATTAAGGACTAGTAATTGAGAGGAAGTTTTTTTGCCCATAGAAGTTCATGGAACAGTTGCGAATAGTTTAGGGATTGGGATCTTGGTATAGGTAGCATAGACACTGAAGAAATCATGGATCTCTACGTAGCATAGTATAGTGGATATCTCATTGAATCCCAAACCTGAATTAAAATCTTGCTGTAGAAACTAACTAGCTGTATGACCTTAGGTAAGTGACTTAACCTCTTAGTTTCCTCAAAACTAAAATAGGGATAAATACCTGTACCTTTCACCTCCCATGGTTGTCTTGAAAATCAAATGAATGCATGCTTTAGAAACATTTCATAAACCTTAAACCTACCCTCTTTGGGCTACCCCTCCAATATGCTACTTACAGGTTTGCAGGTTGGATTCCCAAGGGAGTCACAACTCCCAGGTTCAAGGGTATTCTAAATCTACTCCTAAAACTGTAGCTCAAGAGTTCCCATCAGAGTGTTTACCTTTAATAGTCAGCCATCAGGCAAAACTAGCTCAAAGCAAAAGCATTTACTAAGATGGCATAATAAAAATAATTGTTATACAACATCTTCCCTCCACCCCACCATAAACCTGGGGCCTACTTTCCCACAGATATATGTGGTGTAAGTGGGAAAAATGTGGGGAGGTTTAGAATACATGGTAGCACATTGGTAGGGAAATGCATGTGACCAAAGTAATTCATGCTTCCGGTACTGCAGGGCTATCCTAATCAATATCTTTTCAATTCTTACAAGATTCTCACAGTTTTCTTCCCTGGGCATAGTATTTTTTTTACTAGAAGCATCCCACAAATGGTCTCCCTTGCCTTGTTCTTTTCTGCAGCTCAACTCTCAATTGTGAGGGAGCATTTTCTCTTAAATTCATCCTTGGCTTTCTCCTTTACTTCCAGTAATCACTCTCCTTGAAACTGCTTCCTGTCCCAAATCTTTCCTTCTCTCTTACTCTCCCTGCTGGATATGGTGTTTCCTGGTGGGTAGCTCTGTTGCAAGATACAATGGATTCTCCTGTTGCTGTCTGCTAGAGGCATGAATATCATACTTCACAAAACTATTTCCAGTCTTGATCGTCTCTCAGGGCTGGCAAGCTTGTTTTTTAAGGGCCAGAGACATGGACAGTCTTTGACCCACCTATGGCAAGCCATCTCTCTAATGCCAGGAGGGAAAACTACTTCATAAGAAGGCATGCATATGCATGGTCTTTGCACTTCATTTAATCCATTAACACCTTGTCTCTTTGTTACCTGTCTCCTGTGATTTATAATTGGGCTAGGGGGAAGCTCTCCTAACCTTAAATAAATGTCAACTATCAGTATTATTATTCATTTCAAGTACTGAAGTAATGTATAGTGAAAAGAGTATTGGACTGGGAGTCAAACCGAGATAAATTCAAAGCTCTGCTCGACACTTATTAGCTGAACCTCTCTGAATCTGTTGACACATGTGTAATCTGAGGGCAGTAATTTTTGTATAACTTACTTCTCAGGATGATTGTGAGAAGTGTTGGAAAATCTGGAACTTAAGTACACACTGAATGAAATAATTGCTTGAATCATCCTATTTGTTATTTTGAGTTTGAGACTTGCTTCAATTTATTAAAATATGAACAAAATATCTCATTAGAGTTTTAGGGATTACAAAGCACTTTGCTCACAACAATCTAGCCTGGATAGTACAAATATTATTCTTTCTCTTTTCTTTTTTTTCACAGATGAGAAAACTGTTTTTTAAAAAGTTTAATTATCTCTCAGTCCTCAAATTTTCCTAGAGCATTCTGTATTACTCTTCTTTCCCTTTATCATATACTTATCCATATCCTACTTAAGTGTGGACTCATCTCCTCTATTAAGAGTGTAAGCTCCTAGATAACAAGGTCTATGCTATTTTTCACCTTTATATTCCCCAGCCTTTTGAATATTAGGCATTTAGTAAATATTTGTCAAAATCAGTTAAATGATTCCTCTGAACCAGGGGTTCTTAACCTTTTCTTGAACCGTGAACCCCTTTGGCAATTTGGTGATGCTTTTGGAAACTTTCTAAGAATCATTTTTTATACACATAAAATAAAATACATAGGATTAAGAGGGCTTGCTGTATGCATACCTAGATCACCTAACATGGAGGCACCCTGCTCCCTTCTGTTCCCTGATTGGCTGCATGGCTGGAACAAGTTTCATCTTTAAAACTGGCCGTCCTGGAAGAGTCCTTTTCTTTCCTTCTTCTTTCCCTGTTGTGTCCAGAGGGGAAAGATCAGTTTACCCATGCCTCAGGATCCATGAACTAAACTCCTCCCTCCCCTTTTACCTTGACTCTGAAAAATGAACCTGGGATCTTTCTTTTTTCTGTTTTATTTGTCCAGTCAATCAAAGACATTTACTCCCACCCATTTGGTAGGGGAATGCAGGGAAACAGGGTGCATCCATGTTAGGTGATTTAGGTATGCACAAGACAACCCTCCTTATGTGTAGAATTTGGCCATAAAAGTATTTTTTAAAATAGCGAAGTTTTTGGATCCTAGATAAAGAAACCCTGCAAAGGTCTCACAGGGATAGTAAATAGCAGACCCTGGATTTAAACTTAGGCCATAATATCATAATATTTAGAGCTGGAATGGATGTGGAAGATCTAGTCCCACATTTTTACAAAGGAGAGAGACTGAGACCTGAAGAAGGGAACTGTTAGGATTCAGATCCCATACCCTTTCTACCCTTCCATGATACTATTCCACAATGTTTCTCTACAGTTTTGCAGCTCATTTCATGGATCTGGTTGCATCCACCCCGGCATTTTGCAATCTCAGTATTTTCCCCAGAAAGAAATAGGTGACCTAATTTAATAGCTGAACTGGTAAGAAGCAGGGAATGACACCAGATAGATTTAAATTCATGCCTAATTCCTATCTGGGGATTGAGAACCACTCCCTTCTAATGGGGCATTGTTCAGAGCAATGCATAATGTAGTTTGAGAAAGGCTCAATCACAGAAATAATCACTGAAAGCACTCCTTATCTTTTCCCACAGAATGAAAACTAATCAAGACAGTGTTTATTTTAACTTACATATGAGGACCAAATAAAAGTAGTTTTTTTGGCTGACAGTCCCAAGGTGATTGCCTTAATCCTTCTCCATATCTCATTTGGCTCTGTTCCAACAAAATGTTTTTTCCCCTGTCAAGCTGCTGGTTGGCTTCTTACTAAATTTGAAGCATGTGGTTGTGTCCACTTCACTCAACATAAACATTTTCCTTTCCCACACAAGGATCCTTGGGAGTTTCCTTTTTCACATCTCAATGGTTTTTCCAGGTCAATGCATCATTTTATTACCCCCCCCCACACACACACACTTTTGAATATTTTACTTAAGGCATGTTTTTTTACATTGCTTTTGTTCCCCAATAAGAGTACTATCCTCCAAAATAATCCTTCCTTGAAACAAAGCACAGTTAAGCAAAATGAATGGACACATTCATCTCTAACAATGTAGGCCTTGTTTTCACGTATAGCCCACCACCTTTCTATGAAGATGAGGGAGGTATATGTTTCATGATCATTTTTTCATTGAACTTAATCTGATGTTTTATAGTGGGGTTCTTTTCACTTGGTTCTACTTTGTTCTGTATTGTTTTAAACAAATCTTTGCAGGCTTCTCTGAATTCCTCATAATCACCATTTCTCATTGAATAATTATATTCATAAACTATAGTTTATTCAGTCATTCTGTCTTTTTTTCTTTGTGCATTTTATGGGTGCTCACTGACTCACATTCATCTTTAATGAAGTTCTCTGAGTTGATCCATACTAACCAAGAGAAGTGTGGCAGAAGGAACCCTGGCTTTGAAGCTGAGACCAGGATTACAATCCCAATCTGCCTCTTCTTGGCTATATGACTTTGGACAAGTCATTTCTCCTGTTTGGTTTGTAGTACCTTCTCTACCTCACAGAACTATTGTGGGGGAAAGAAAAGGCTATCCTCTTGGAAGGTATTCTTATCACTCAATATTTTTGATTCCCTTCTACTTACTCTATATTTTAGTCCAACTGTCCTAATCTCATCCCCCATCTTTTTCCTGCCTTCTTGTGTCTCCATACCTTTGCTTCTGCCATCCCATCATGCCTGGAATGGTACTTTACCAATTCCCTCACCTCCTGCTTAAAATTCTTCTTTGAACATTCCAGACACAATCTCCCCCTTGAAATCCTTCTCCATACTCCCCAGGTGAAAGTGAATTCTATCTCCTTATGGCATTTTGCCTAGACCTCTCCTTTGCTATTCTCAATCAATCAACAAGCATTTATTAAGAACTTACTATATGCTAGGTTCTATGCTAAACACTGGAAACTGAAGGAAAATGTAAAAACACAGCCTCTGCCCTCAAGGAGATTCCATTCTAATTAGGAGACAACCTGTATCTTGTGTTGTATCTAAAATACATACAGAGTAAATAGAAGGGGACATACCTGGTCACTTAGGTATTAGCTATTAATCTGCCTGCTTTTTTTAAAGCAAGGACTATTGTATTTCATCTTGTATCAATAACACATAGCACAGGGTCTTAAATGTAGTAGGCACTCAATAGTGTTTTGTCTATGTTTCCTCTAATTCTAAAAGTTTTCCTATGTACACTAAAAGGAATATTTTCACAAATGTTTAGACATCCTATCTGGCTCAGTGGAAATTGTGCATTTAAATCTTTGCTCCAGCATGTCTAAAAAACAAAGTCCTGACAAAGCAAGATAGTGCTGGGCTGTCCTGCTGATTCCACTTTCAAATAGAGTTAGTTTGAGGAATCCAGGTGCATTTCCTAGTAATGCATCCTTTCTTGGAAGAGAAGACTCTTCATGTTTGCTAGCTCCCTTTAATGAGCGCCAGGATACTAAGAACCAATGGCGTGCCATCTCAAGAATATGGGCCTCTATGGTTATGTGGCATCATTGATTGTTTTCAGCTTGGGTTTCTGAAGTTCTGATACTTGCTTTGCCAAAGTTCAATTAAAAAAAACAAGAACAAAACCTACATATCACTACTGCAAAGTGCAATGCATTTTACAAATATTACCTCATTTGATTCTCACAACAATTCTGGAAGTAGGTACAGATGAAACTCAGGCAGACAGAGATTACATGACTTCCCCAGGGTGATACAGCTAGTATCAGAAGTCAGATTTGAATCCAGGTCTTCCTGACCCCAGATCCAGTACCCTATCTACAATGTTACCTCTTTATTTAATACCTGTTATGTACAGAGTGCTGTGCCTAGCATTGGGAGGATACAAAATTTGGTTAAGACAGGGTTCCCGATCTCATGTTTGAGGAGAAGAACAAGACATAGAGAATTGTAATATATAGTAATACAGGCAGCTAGTTAGACCTAGAGTAATTCAAATTCAATCTCAAACATTTTCTAGCTGTATGACCTTGCGCAAATCACTTAACCACTGCCTGCCTCAGTTTGTAGAATTCTTCATTTGTAGAATTGGGGATTATAATAGCATCTACCTCCTAGAGTTATTGTGGGGATAAAATAAGGTAATATTAAAATGCTTTGCAAACCTTCAAGTGCTATATAAATACTATTGTTAATATGTTTTGAGCACACTAGAGAGTAGAAACAAAGCACTATACAGAGTCTGAGAGGTAAAATTTTAAGTGGAAGGGAAAGCATCCTGATCATTTGAGTTGGATCTTAAAAGATGGTAGGAATTCAGCTGGTGAAGGTGGGAGCAAGGCATTCTAGGCATAGAGAAAAGTGAAACCGAAGACACCACTATAGGGCTATCCAAAGAACTGAGTTGTCCTGTTCAGATGGAATATAAAGTGTGTGAAAGGAATAATGCTATTCCCTCTTTTTTTCTCTTTAAAAAAAAGTTTGATTGTTACCTTTTGTTTTTACACACTAAGTATTTTATCCATGTCCCACATCATTTAGTCCTTTCTTTTAACAATAAAAAAAAAACCTAACAGAATAACTACATCTGACAGTGTATATAATATTCCACATCTCTAGGCCCCATATTTACTCCTTTTTTGTAGTACTTTGGATTTAGGGAATGCTTACTTCACAACAGCTATAGGAAGCAGATAATTCAATGATTTTTTACATTTACGAAGATGAAACTGAGAAGAAGGAGGAAGGGAATATAAGGAGGTAGGAGTGATTGCTTAGGAAAGAACCAAAGAATGGATGGGTAGAGATCACAATTAGTGTCAGAGTTGGGACTCAAGCTCAGGTCCAAGACTCATGCTTTCCTTAAGGCCATTCTACCTCTCCAAATGAGATGTCTGGTGAAGGAGGGTTATGCTAGATGGTGGAGGGCCTTGAATACCAGACAAAGGAGTATTATTTAGTAAGCAACACTGTATTTAGTAAGAACCACTGAATAATTTTCATTAGAGTGACAAGGCCAGATCTCTGTAAAAGTCAAATATGTCAGGCAGTGATTCTGGAATAGCCTGTCAGGTTTTCTTGTCAAATGTCAGCTCTCTCTCAATCATTTTTAACAAGTGGGATTCTTTGCTCTAGAATCTTGCTTAGAAGCAAGGAAGGAACTCAGGTAACTGAGAAATTAGAGCTGCAGGGTCTAGTAAACAAGCACTGATGCTGGGCATTCCTCAGAAGAGACTATCCTGTAGAAGAGAGATGTATGTAGGCCAAGGGCGCCAAAATACATGGGATCATTTGAAAGGAGTAGCAAAGGATCTGGAGCTAGGAGGGATTTGAAGATTATCTAGTTCGATTCCCTTCATTTACAAAGGATGAAACTGAGACCTGGAGAGGTGAAAGGCCTTGATCAGGCTCTCACAAATCAGATGTAGTAGAGCTAGAATGTGAATCTCCACGTCTTCTGGTAATGACATATACATACATACATATACATTGTTTATTCATTTCAACAAATACCAACTAAGCACCAGATACTGCAGAGAGCTTTTTCAGCTTTCCCTTATGTATTATGTTCCCCTGTTACAATGTAAGCTACTTGAGGGCAGGAACTGTCTTTATTTTTTCTTATATTTGTATTTCCAGTGCCTGGAACATATTAAACTCTTAAAAAATGCTTATTGACGGATTGACTGTTTGATGCTGTCGTGATATAAAGATTCACAAAGATATGGGCCCCTATTGTGATAGGGAGATTAAGGTACTATGGTAAGAAGTGGAATTTGGAGTCAGAGAACCTGGGTTTGAATCCTGACTGCCCCTTCTTATCTATGTGATATGTAACAGGAAGGGGATGGACTAGATAACCCCTAAAGTACCTCCTAGCCCTAAATCTTATGACCCCATGAACCTATACATGCACACATAACTCAAATACAAAATAAGTCATAATTTTGTAAGAAAGGAATAGGTACAATGGTGTTCAAGGTCTAAGGTTGAAAGGAGGTGGGGGGGAAGAATTGTTGGCAAGTAGGGGAATCTGGGAGAGTTTCATGGAAAAGCCAGCATTGATTTGGGACTTGAAGGATGGGTAAGAATTCATGTGGCCCAAGATCAAGGAGGACAAGTTCAGCATGTGGGCAAGGGCTTGAACAAAAGCCTGGAGGCACCAAAGAACAAACCCTCATCCTGGACAATGTGCAATTCATGGATGAAGTGATTCCCTTAGGCATGGAGGAATGAGGGAATGTTGGCTAGTGTTCATGGTGGATTTAAGATGACAGCTAAAGGGAAATACCTTTGGAAAGAGCTCCTGGGAAATGTAAATTGGATGTTAAAGCCAGAGTTCTGAGTCTCCTGAGTAAGAGGAGAATAGAGGTCAAACTAGGCAGAAGATCAAGCCAATGGGGAAGAGTCTGTTGGGAATCTCAATAGCTGACTAAGAAACTGAATTAGAGAAGTTAGTTCATGGTCAAGATGTACTCTGGTTGCGGCTTCAAAGGATCTGGGTTTGAATCCTAGTTCTGCTACTTAGTGTGGCCTTGGACAAATCCCTTGTCCTGCCTTAGCCTCAGTTTTAAACCCTGTAAAATAAAGGCGTTGAATTTGATAATCTCTGAGCTTCCTTCCTGCCCTACTGTTCAGTGATCCAGTGACTGTTAAGGTTAGTTAGGAGGTTGATGGATATCCCTGATCTTCTGAAGGAATAGCACGGAGGTTAAATATATGCTGCTGCACTTAATCTCAGTGCTACTTTCTGAGATGGATGGACCACAAATCTGGCCCCCAGCCTCCTGAGCAGAGGTAGGGGTAGAGGATACACAGGTCTGATTCATCCACATTTGAGCATCTGTAGATAAAACCGTTTATTTATTAGTTTAATTTGGTTTATTAGCATTAATTTTTTTTCTTTTATTTCTAGACCACAACATGGTGGCAAGTTCTGTTCAGGGTCTAGTCGCCTGTATCAGCTGTGCAATGTTCACCCTTGTCCAGCCAATAGTATGGACTTCCGTTCCCAGCAGTGTGCTGAGTATAACAGTAAGCCTTTTCGAGGATGGTACTACCAATGGAAACCCTATACTAAAGTGGAAGGTAATTGGATTTTAATAGCTGAAACTGGACTCCTTTGCTTTGGTTACTTCCATATGGAAATGTGAATGCCTCAGTAAGGGTGCTTCTGGAATGCAGGGGATAGTTAAGACTGATCCACATTTATTTTATGACATTTCCCAGGGGAGATGATTCCCCAGTTTGTGAGTTGGTGCTCCTGATAGGTCCTCCAGGTGCCTACTTGCTGGAAAGAACACTGAATTTGGAGGCAAAAGACCTAGGTTTGAATCCGGATTCTGTGGCTTAAATAATAATTCTTGTGTGGCCTTCTCTTTGCTGGGATAGGCAGTTCAATTTCCCGTTCTGTACTTCACTTTCCTCATCTGTTGAATGAGAAAGTTGCACTAGGCCAGAAGTTCTTAACCATTTTTGTGTCATGGACCCATTTGGAAGTCTAGAGAAGCCTATGGGCCCTTCATCAGAACAGTGGTTTCTTGACTACATTCATAATTGAAGACAAGGCAAATTTCCATTTGAAGTTAGTAAAAATAAGGTTGTAATTCTTTTTCTCACCTACATTCACAGACCCCCTGAAATTCAGACTCCCAAAGGAGTCAGGACTCCTCCTCTTGATAATTCCTAAGACCCCTTTCCACTCTAACCTCTCTGATTCTATGGATACAACTTTGGGGGTCCATGTGAGCCATCTTACTCCCCAGAGAATACAGAGGGCTAACGTCCTCAGCATACTGTCAGAGATCATTTCTCATTCTTACTTCCAGCCAGTTGGTTTATTTTATCCTCTGACTCTGGATTATTAAAAATGGACAGTTTTGAAATCACCAGAAACTCCCTGATGTTAGAGCTCTTCTGGTGTTTTGTTCCTACACTCACTGAATAGAATTCCCCATAAAAGTCACCTTTCCTTCTGTTGTGAATCATGCTGGGGCATGACTGTCCCTTGGCACTACCAATTGTGGACAAATGCAAAAAAATATTATTCAAAGTTCCTTTTGGGGGGCTATCATGAAATCTCCCACATGTAGCATGTAAAGGACTATATGAATACTAGCTATGGTTGAGCAAAGCAGAAGAAATCACTGCACTTGACTTTGTAACTGCATTAAGAATTGCCTCTTGGACTTTGAGTCCCCCTCCCCCATTCCATGTGGCTTTATTTGCTTTTCTACACTTCTTTTGGATAAGATGCCCCTCCAGTCCTACATCAGCAAACCACAATTTCCTTTGGAAAGTCCTTGTGTCTAAACTTACTGCTGACATTTCTGCTGACCAGTCTCCTGAGAATGTTAACTATAAATTGGTATGAATTGTCCAACCAAAATATCTCATGAAATTCTATATGCTTAGTGACTGCAGCATGTTCAACAATGTACCTGTCAGTGGATTACTCATTCTGCAAGGCTTCAGCAGAGTCATGATTTCATCTCTATGGAGAACTGTGAGGCAGCATGATATAGTAGAAATATGACTGGACTTGTGTGATACTAGGCAAGTTACTTTTATCTCTCTTGCCCTTAGTTTCCTTGTCTGTAAAATGAAGGGGTTGGACTAGGTGACCTCTAAAGTCTAGATCTTTAGACTTATAATGAGCTCTATATGACATGTATAAGGAAATTATATAAACACATGACTCAAAATAAACTTAGATTTAGATCTAACTTTAGATGTAGATCTTAGATCATCAAGTCTCCCTCACCAGCCTCACCCCCATCTTATAGATGAGGAAACCGAGGCTCACAGAAGTTGAGGTCACACAAGTTGAGGTAGCAGAGTCAGGATTCAAACCTAGGTCCTCCAACTTCATATTCAGCATGCCACATGTGAAGTCAAATCAGTATATATTTATTAATTATTTGCTATGTGCCAGCCACTATATTAAGGGGCAGGGATATAAAGAATGGTAAAAAAAAACAAACAAACAGAAAAACAAGTAGTCCCTGCTGTCAAGGAGTTCACAGTCTATTGGGGTAGACAACATGCAAACAAGAAGATTTCATATAAATATATGTATATACACACATATCTTTAGATATTTGTACATATGTGTGTATTTATATATATATATATGTGTGCACAACCTAGATATAGATATATCTATACATCTATACACACATTCACATAAATACATATAAAATAGATTAGAGATAATCTCAGAGGGAAGGTGCTAAGATTAACAAAGACTGGGAAAGGCTTCTTAGAGAAGGTTTTGCTTTAGATAAGACTTGAAAGAAGCCAGAATAAGCAGAGATGAGGATAGAGAGAATTCCAGGCACAGAGGACAGTCAGTGAAAATACTCTGAGTTAGGAGATGGAGTGTTATAGGCGAGGAACACTGAGGAAGCTGGTGTCACTGACCTGCAGAGTAGGTAGAGGGTGTAAGGTATAAGAAGATTAGGGCCGGGTTATAAAGGGCTTCAAGAGCAAAACAGGATTTTTTATTTGATTCTGGAGGTGATAGGGAGCCACACATATTTCAATGGACTTCAAATGGACTGTTGTACATATTTTAGTCAAGCATAAACTTCCAGAAAGTGGAGATTCCTACACTTTACTGTATCTTGGGGGGAATTACAGTAATAGGAATAGTAATAGGGATTGTCAAAAGTTATTGCCTTTAAATCAAGTAAATAATAAGTGCCTACTGTGTACAGAACGCTATGGTTGGCACTTGAAGGGATATAGCTTCTCAGCCCTCAGGGAAACTTGTATCTTATAGTCTAGTAGGAAGATAAATTACAAACACAGATAACTGTGATGTACATTATATGACAAGTGCATTAGAGGTGACAGCAGAATGCCATGTCAGGTCTGAGGAAGCTGGTTCTTGCAGGAGATGAGAGAAGTCTTTCTTAAAGATATTTTGTGTGAGTTTGATCATTAAAAAATGGGTAGCAACCAAGGAAGTAAAAAGAAAGGGAAAAAGTATATTCTAGAATCAGAGAACAATGTGAACTAACACAAAGGTGTGTGTGTGTGCGTGTGTGTGCATGTGTGTGCGCACACTTTTCATAGGAAAGAGTTATTCAGTTTAGTTGGAGGACATATAGTATGTGGAGTGAAGTAATGGGAGACGAGGCTAGAAGAGTAGGCTGGCGCCAGAATATAGAGAGCATTGAATGACTGGCAGAGAAGTTTGTGTGACCTTCCAGAGAGGTTTGACATGATTAGGGAGACCAGCCTATCAGCTCATCTTCTTTCCCTAGTTGTGGCACCGTTCGATGGTGCAGTTTGCTTTGGGATTCACTGTACCCCAATTATAGAATCTTAAGTTTTAAAATCAGGGGGTTCGAAGAACTATGGAAAACTATGACATCACATCAGGTGTGATTAGTACATAAGGAAACAGAGTGGAACCTGACTAAATCACAAGAGAAAGGACCTAAGACAGAGAAATAACTAGCAATATTTGCACCTGGGACAGTACAGACTGCCCAGGAAGAATGATATGAAACATGTTTTCAAATCATCTTTTTAGAATGGGGAGGAGGGGGCAGGACAGTGTTGTTCTCCCCCTTACCTGGAATCCAGTGGAGGTGAGACCAGGTGCTCTCTTAGGGGTTCCTTCTCCCTCTGTCAGGGATAGGTATGGGGAGAAATGTGTATGTGTGTGAGTATGTCTGTATGTGTGTGTACCAGTGGTGTTGTCAGGGCGGTTGTCTGCTTGGCTCAGTTTAGTGGTATCACCTTAAGCTGACTCTCCCAACACCTGGCAGAGGGGCTTGGCTCTTTGCTAGACTTTTTGTGGGCTAGGTCTCATTCACAATCAGCACACATCTGTACAAGTACCTTCGGGAGAGCTAAGAGAGATGGGTGGATGGAGAAGGATGTTAGCCTTCTCCTTCATTATGTCTGCCATCCCTGGACTCCTGGGGACTCCTGACAACCTCTGGCCTCTCCAATTTGTGTTCACCCTGGGACTGAAACCACATGGTATATCAAAGTTCTTTGCTTCTGTTTTTCTCCCTCTGGTAAAGACCCTGGGTTAGGAGGCACCAGGGAGGTGAAGCAGCAGAGTGGAGCCTGCACATGTTTTCAGTACCTTCTAAATTAAACAACCTAGGACAATTCCCAAGCCACACTGCCCTAGTTTTAGCTTTGATTGGGCAGAAAGTTGTATGAAATTCTCGGATGTCTAAACACCAAGAACATGAGTTATAAACAAGTTAAGCTTAAGAGTTTAATTCTAAGCCATAAGTATAATCTTTTCAATGAGACTTGATGGGACAGGACCCATGACTGGAATACAATGGGAAAGGTAACCTCATTTTAAAGGAAAAGAACTCATGGAAAGGGCAGCCCTGGGGCTACTAGTTTTGCTCGAGGGCCCAGCAGAACAAGTGTAGTGCTTCATTAAATAATTAATAATTACAATAAACTAGCATTTATACAACATTTTAAGGCTTGCAAAGTACTTTACATATATGATCCCATTTGATCATCACAATTACCCTGGGAAGTTTTTTTTTTTTAATCTCCATTTTACAGATAAAGAAGCTGAGGCAAACAGGTTACGTGACCTGCCCAGGGTCACAGCCAGTAAGTGACTGTGGTAAGATTTGAATTCAAGACTTCCTGACTTTAGGTCTAGCCCTCTATCTCCTCACTGCTCTACCGAATTGCTGCATGTTAGTACTTTCACTGCCTGAAGATACAGTATATATTTTATACATACTTATATGTATCTATGTTGTCTCCTTCTTTGAGGGAAGACTTTCATTTTTGCCTTTGTACGCCCAGTACTTAGCATAGTACCACATGTTAGGTACTTGATAAATTTTTGTTAATTGATTGAGAACTCCCTTAAATCCTATTTTCTTTAGGCTATGACCCATTCCCCTCCCATCTCCTTCAACTAATCTATATATAGCATGGTTTCAAGTCTCTTTTTCCTGATCATGCTCTTATGTACATTCTCCACATTGTCCATATCCTTCGTAAAACATCTAAAGCTGCCCACCTCCAGTCCTATGGCATTTCTCTCATTCTTTCTCATTTATTTAACCACCACTGGAAGAAATCCTGCATATTTTCTTCTTCTTCTGGAAACGATATGTATCCAGCAAGATGTCAAAGAAATACAGTCTGGGTTGACTAATATAGCTATAACCAGATTGTGCCACGTAGCTGGACTCTGTGTGTATGCACATGCATGTGTGCATGTGTGTGCATGTGTGTGTGTACAACATAGATTTGTTCAGCGGTACAAAAAGTTTTCCAAGAAATTATAGTAATAAAAAGATACTAACAAAATTAAGGGGACCCACTAGCAGCTAAAAACCCTGTGGGGGAAGAACATGACAAAAAATCATTTTGGAGTCAAAGCAATGGAAAAAAAAATAGTGAAAGAAACACGGAGGCCCCAAGGTCTGGAACCCTCTCCAGCAGCAACAAACACCAAACACAACAGTAAATGAATGCAAAATTTCTCCCCATCTGCTGAATGTGGAATCCAACTTCCAAGGAAGCAATAAGCACACATGGAGCACCCAAGAAGCAGAGTCTGGGAGCCTGGAACAGGTTTGCCATTGTGTCAAAGGAATCTTGGGTTAGTTGAGCACAGAGTGAAAGAAGAGTATCCAGACTTGTACTGAGGCCATATTTCCTTCTTTACATTTTTTATTTTATTGCTCTTTTTGGTTTTTCATCATCTTTATTTCCCAGTGTATCCCATCCTTCTTTCCTACCTGGCAAGTTGTCCCTTAAAAGAAAGAATGAAAAGAGGAAGAGAAGAAGTTTAGTAAAACTAATCAGTACTTCAACCCAATTTAACAATGGATGTCATGTTCCACACCTCCAGTCCCCTTGACTCAGTAAAGAAAGGAGGGAGGGATATTTTCTCATGTCTTCTTTGGGGCAGAACTTCTATCATTATAGGTGCAGTGTTCAGTTTCCTGAGGACATGTTTCAACAACAATTCACATTCTGTGAAGTCTAGTCTAAAATGGACAGCTAATATATCTACAAAGGAGGTTAGATAGAACAGAAGGATGGGTCTCAAACATGCAAAAATGTGTGTAGCAGGAAATTTTGTGGTAGCAAAAATACTGGAAACTAGAGTTCATTGTCAATTGGAGAATGGCTGAACAAATTAAGGTAAGGTAATGATGATGATGATGATAATAGCAGCTAGTTTCTATATAGCACCTACTATGTTCCAGACACTGTACTAAGTGCTTTACAAATCATATCTAAATGAGATCCTCACAACCACCCTGCAACATAGGTACTGCTATTATCCCCATTTTACAGTTGAGGAAACCAAGACAAACTGAGGGTGTCTTGCTCAAGGTCACACAAGTTAAGCTTAAGAGTTTAATTCCAAGACATAAGTATGATCTTGTTATCAATGAGACTTGATGGGACAGGATCTATGACTGCTAGTAAGTGTCTGAAGTCAGATTTGAACTCACGCACATGAATACTATTTCAGCACAGTCCCTGGAATGTAGTAGGCACTTAATAAATGTTTGTTGACTGATCACAAAATGACAAATATGAGGAATTCTGAGAAATTTAGGAAGACTGGTATGAATGATATAGAGCAAAGTAAGCAGAAATAAGAGAATGGTTTGGGCAAAGATCATAGCAATGTAAAAGGAAAGAAAAAGGAGAAAGTGGAAGTAGGAACAGAATATTTTGAGCTCTAGATGCAAATGAGGCATACATTGCTAGATGTGACTAATTGTTTTGTTTTGCTTAACTGCATTTTTTTATAAAGGAAGATTACATTGGGGATTATGGAGTCATTGAGAAGTTACAATGATATATATTTTTAAAAGCATTAATAAAGTATTTTTTTTAAAACTTGATTCTTCCTTTGCTGAAGTTTTCTGAGGACTAATTACCTTTGCCTCTATTGTGGGTACCAAAATCTTGCAACTTCCTGAACTCTTAGCATCAGATATATGTGTCTTGAAAGAATGAATGAAAAAGTGTTTGTTAAGCCTTACTATGTGCCAGGCACTGTGTGGAACACTGGAAGTACGAAGACAAAAGGAAAAACAGCCCCTCCCCTACAGGAGTTTACATTCTAATAGGATAAGACTGCAGAAATAAGGAAGCAGTGGCTAGGGAGGAGAGTGTTCAGATTGCAAAGTCACAAGGGTGGTGAATGGAGCTATAAAGAGATTAGTAGGCATATCCTTTCCAGGAGCGGTAGTGTTACTTTGATGAATGTTCCCAGAGCTAGAAGGGGAAAGCCAGGGAGGCAAAGAGGGAAAAAAAAGAGTTTATACATGGTGGCATGGTATGAAGGTGACTGGAGAGTAGCAGGTAACGTGGTGGGTTTGGGCCAGAGAAGTTAATGTAAAACTCTCACCAATCAGAAGCACGGGACTCCAAAGCAGGAGCTGGAGAGACAGGTCAGAGGTGAGGAAAGATGGCATGGAGATGACTGAAGAGTCCAATGATACACTAAGTTCTTTGAAAGCAAGGTTTCCCTTAAATCTCTTCCTGACCTCATAGATGCTCACAGAAATGACTTTTGGGATGGATGTTTTTTTTTTAACTCTTTTTAAATCTTCTGCAAATTTTTCCCATCATGTTTATGCCCTTAGTTTTATGGATTTCCACAAAGGTGAATATCATCTTTTATTAAAGCCTCCCCCACCCCCATTGATGCCTTCTCCTGGCAGGGAGATAATTATGGGTATAGCATGATATGGTGGAAAAAATTTTGGATTTGGCATCAGAAGAAACATGGGTTTATATTCTGGATCAAATGTTTTATTAGCTGTGACCATGGGCAAGTTATTAAATTATTCAAAGACTCAATTTCCTCATCTGTAAAATAAAGACTACAACACTTATAGTACCTATTTTATAGGATTGTTGTGAATCAACCTCAAATTATTACAATTTTTTTCAACCTCAAATTACTACAGAAATTGATGCTATTATTATTTTCAAAGGCTATGTCAGTGAAGTGTAAGCAGATCTAGAAAAAGCCCAAGCACCTTGCCCTAGGCCAGGGTATTAGAATCAGACTTTACTGGGGGAAGAAGATATATAAATGAGGCTGTCTACCAATGCTTGGAGAGTGATGCAGATTGTGAGGGCAGTCAAAATATGTAATATGGGAAATGTATTTGGGATTTTTTACTGGGAGAAGATAAGACTTAATGGGAGCTGTATCACAGCCTTCATTCCCTAGAGTAGGGATTAGATTTATTCTGCTTATCCCCAGAGGACAAAATTAGGAACAAATGGTAGAAATAATGGTTGACACCATTGAAGGAGGAGCTTCCTAACTCACAGCTGTCCAACAATGGAATGGATGCATGAGGCAGTAAATTCTCTGTTTTTAGAGGTGTGTTCAAGCAGGCGTTGGATGACCACTTGCTGGGAATGTTGTAGAACTTAGAAGGGGATCATGAAACTCAGAGCTAGATGAATCTTAGAAATTATATAGTTTAGGGGGTAGAACCAAGGTGGAGGAGTAGAAACAGGACTTCTGTGTGTCTCCCGCTTCCACCTCCTCCAATTCATGTAAAAAATGACTCTAAACAAACTTTAGTGCTACAGAAACCATAAAATGACAGAGAGAGGCTAACCTCCCACTGAAGATAGCCTGGCAGGCTGGCAGGAAGGGCCAGCCTAGCGCACTGTGAGCAGAGCCCAGCCCCACATGAGCTGGTGGTTTTAGCCTCAGGGCTGCCACAACCAGTTACCAGCTGGAGGGACTTTGGATCACCAGCAGCTGTGGCGGTTTCCAGAATTATCAACCTATAGATGCCAAAGACAAATTGA
Organism: Petaurus breviceps papuanus; assembly: GCF_028583685.1. Taxonomy (NCBI): domain Eukaryota; kingdom Metazoa; phylum Chordata; class Mammalia; order Diprotodontia; family Petauridae; genus Petaurus; species Petaurus breviceps. The sequence continues at coordinate 32,699,479 of NW_027185771.1, forward strand.
GAGGTCAGTGTAGACTTTGCAGGAAGAGGGAGTTTGGGGGCACGGTCCTGGCCTTTGCCACCTGGAGGGAGAAGTGGCTTAGGCATGGCGGCTGTGCAGCTGCCCTAACATGGCTGCTTCAGAGCTTCTGGCCTGCAGATTGGAGGGGGACCAAGCAACCAGTCTGAGGGATTATGGCTCTTGCTTTAACCTGCTTGGATCTAGATCACTGTCTAGGGTGAAAGTCTTAGGGTATGTGACCAGTTTTCCAGAGTGTGTGGAGGCTTCAGAGAGGGTACTCAACTAATAGCTACAGCATCTGAGAAAACCCCAGCAATTTGGGACAAATCTCCCCTTTCTGGTAGCAAAGTCCTACTGTGGCAAAAAGCTCAAAAGTCAAGTAATTGAGTAGCAACATGAGCAAGCAAAGGAAGCAAAGCAAGCTCAACAATCTGACTTTACACTCCTATTTTGGAGACAAAAAGGATCAAAGCATGGAACAGGAGGAAGACAATGAAGTCAGAACTCCTGCAACAAAAGCTTCCAAGAAAAATATAAGCAGGATGCTGCCATTGTGCCAGCCAGTTAGGCTTCAGACCCCAGCATAACCCCAGGAGCCTGGTATTAATTACAGAGCTTAAGAGCCAGAAGAGACCACCTCCTCATTCTAGGAAACCATCTAATTCAATCCCCTCATTTTATAGTTTCTGCTGCTAGGTGAGGATCCAGAATGGAAGACAAGCCAATTTGGGAGCAGATTGGATCCAGCTTTGTGCATCATTACTACCAGTTATTTGATAATGACAGAATTCAATTAAAATCAATATATATTGATACATCTTGCCTTACATGGGAAGGGCAACAATTCCAAAGCAAAGCAGCCATCATGGAGAAATCGTCTAGCCTTCCATTTCAGAAAATACAGCACAGCATCACAGCTCAGGATCACCAGCCTACCCCTGACAGTTGAACACTCAGTATGGTGGTGGGGCAGCTAAAGGCTGATGAAGACTCCATCATGGGATTCCACCAGATATTTCTATTAAATGATGCTTCAGTGTGCACCAATGACATGCTCAGGCTAGCGCTGTACAACTTCAGCCAAGCCCCCTCTTCCCAAGGTGCCCACATTGTTTCCTTCTCTCTCCTCATCCTGATATTATTCACACTTCTTTCCCCAGCCCCCTCAGAACATTCCAAATATCATACACAAGTCTGCAAGGCTGCGGTGGGTGAATGTCACTGTGGTGGCAGTGGCATCACTATTTGAGTGTGTTGTGCATGATGTTTGGACATTAGACTAGCTACATCTGACAGGAGAAGTTTCTGTTGTACCAGCGCATGCCTTAGAAAGACTAAGTAATGCAAGAGGTTGTCTTTTTTTTAATGTACTGACAAGTTACTCTAGTAACCCAAAGAAATGCAGGATAAAGCAGCAGCTGCATGTGCATCCAAGATCTTGATTTGTTTAGATGTTCTAATGCCTCGTTATACAATAACACCATGAAAATTTTCTTAGAAAAAAAAAAAGAAAAATGTAAGCTGGTTACAGGCCATAGAGGTGCTTAAGAAGGATTTTGAAAACTAAATAAGAGAAGTGGAGGAAAAATTGGGAAGAGAAATGAGAATGATGCAAGAAAATTATGAAATGAGAGTCAACAACCTGCCTGAAGAAAATAACACCTTAAAAACTAGATTAACTCAAATGGCAAAAGAGGCTGCAAAAGCCAATGAGGAGAATAATGCTTTAAAAAGCCAAATTTGCCAGATGGGAAAAGAATCTCAAAAGCTCAAAGAGGAGAATCATTGCTTCAGAATTAGATTGGAGCAAATGGAAGCTAGTGACTTTATGAGAAATCAAGATACTTTTAAACAGATCCAAACAAATGAAAAAATAGAAGGCAATGTGAAATATCTCATTGGAAAAATCACTGACCTGGAAAATAGATCCAGGAGAGATCATTTAAAAATTATTGGACTACCTGAAAGCCATAATCAAAAAAAGAACCTAGAAATCATCCTTCAAGAAACTCTCAAGGAAAATTGCCCTGATGTTTTAGAACCAGAGGGCAAAATAGAGGTTGAAAGAATCCACTGATCACCTCCTGAAAAAAAATCCCCAAAAGAAAACTCCTAGGAATATTACAGCCAGGTTCCAGAGTTCCCAGATCAAAGAGAAAATATTACAAGCAGCCAGGAAGAAACAATTTCAATATTGTGGAAACACAATCAGGATAACATAGGATCTGGCAGCTTCTACACTGAGGGACTGAAGGCTTGGAATATGATATTCTGGAGGGCAAAGGAGCTGGGATTAAAACCAAGAATTTCCTACCCAGCAAAACTGAGTATCATGTTTCAGGGGGAAATATGGTCATTCAATGGAATAGAGGACCTTCAAGCATTCATGATGAAAAAACCAGAGTTGAATAGAAAATTTGACATTCAGATACAAGAAGCAAGAGAAGCATGAGAAGCTAAACAAGGAAAAGAAATCAGAAGCCACTTATCAAATTTGAACTATTTACATTCCTACATGGAAAAATGATAATTGTAACTGATGAAACTTTTCTCAGTATGAGAATAGTTGAAGGGAATAGAAATGTGTGTGTGTATACATATATATATATATACACACATAGATATGTCTATATAGGAGGGTATATGGACATATACATATGTGAGTGTGTGTATATATATGTACGGGTATACATAGAGGACACAGGACCAATTGAATAGGAAGGGATGATACTTAAAAGGTGAAATTGAGATGTGAGAGATGAATATAATGAGAGGAGATGGGGAGAGACAGAATGGGGTAAATTATCTCATAGAAGAGGCAAGGGAAAATGTTCACAATGGAGGGGAAGAACAGGAAGGCAAAAGGGAATGGGTCAACCTTATTCTCATTGAATTTGGCTTGGGGAGGGAATGAAATATACACTAAATAGGGTATCTCACTCTATAGGAGAGTAGGGGGGAAGGGGATGAGAGGGGGGATGATGGAAGGGAGGGCAAGTTGGGGGGGAGGAAAGTTGGAAGCACCCACTTTTGAAAAGGGACAGGATCAAAGTAGAGAATAGAATAAGTGGGGGGGTGGGATAGGATGGAGGGAAATATAGTCAGTCTTTCACAACATATTCACTATGGAAATGTTTTGCATAGCTACACATGTACAACCTATATTGAATTGCTTATCTTCCCAGTAAGGGTGGGTGACAAAAAAAAATTTTTAAATAAATAAATAATCCCCTCCCCCCTCAAAAAGAAATTATATAGTTCAAATTTCCTTGTATCATATTCACACTAGAGTGGGAACAGATAGATTTCTATGAAGGCATTGAAAGTTCCTCCTAAAAATGAGATGTATATTGAAGTTTTTTTCATATAGTTAGTCAATCATCACCCACTCAAAAGAAGAGCTTTCCTAGGCAGATCCTATATGTGTACCTGGAAAAGATGAGAGGAGCTAAAATGTTATAGCCAGAAGAAACCTCAGAACGTACAATGTTATCTTAGAACGCTGAACATGGAATGTTGGGATTGGAAAGAACTTCAGAAATCATATAGTCCATTCTTCACCTTTTACTGAGGAGGAAACTGAGGGCCAGTGAAGAGATAAGACTTGCCCAGAGTAAAAAAATTTGTTTCTGACAGAACCAAGACTGAAACCTAAGACCTCAGACTCCTCTCCCAAGGCTCTCTCTCTGTAATTTATTTAATTTTCATTTATGTAGACCCACTCCAGAGTCATTTCCCCAAATCCCACTTATAGTGGTGAGCTAGATCCCTAGAGGACAGTTGATTGCCCCTCCCAGGGTTTTTTGTGTAGTCCTGGATATTTCTAGTACGATCACTCAGAGGCCTCTACCAGTGTGTTTCCCACCATGTTAGTCAGTAGACATCAATTAACTTTTAGAAAATATATTTGCTAAGAAGGTATAGCAAGAACATTTGGTAGAAGATTCATTCCAAACTGGGAATACTCTCTTTCCTTGTACATGTAAAATTCCCTGGGAGAGTATAGTGGTAGTCATACATACACACATATGTATGTATGCATGCATGTGTTTGTGTGTGTGCATGTACATACGTGTGTGTATGTAATAAAGGAGTATATCCTGACTCTTGGCCTTGGAATCCTTTTTTTTTTTAATTTTATGGAGGCCTCAGGAAATTGGGATTGTTGCTGTTAAAGTCATCACCAACCTGCAACTGCCACTTCTCTCCAGTTTGGAGATGGAGGGAGGTGTCATTCCCTGAAGCTACCATTGTCCTCAGATCACTGTAGACCTTCCCTCTTCTGCAGCCATTTCTGTATCTCTTGGCCACTACTTTTCTGGTGGTCACCATTATCACCTTTGGTCACTAGTCAGACCTCTGATGAGACCTTTGGATCTCCTGAAATCACAATGTTAATGTCTAGACAGGTCCGCTGTGGAATAGTCATTTACCTGAAAGCAGGAAAGAACCATGGAGACAATGAACATGACAGCTATCCTTCCCCCCATCCTCAGAAGCTTACAACAGTCTTGCCTCCTTGAAGGCACAAATGAAAGAGTGAAAGATTGATTGGCGGATCACACCTTTTGTATGTACATTCAGTTCCAACTTAGCAAGTCCTATGTGAATGGTTCTGGCTCAATAGCAAATGAGAAGACTTTTTCCTTGTCATATATTATGAACCTCAGATTCACTTTTGGCCAGAAAATAGCTAACCAAGATTTCTAGATTGGATTGAAAGCAAGCAGAGAATATCTGTGCATGGCCCTATGAGGATGAGTCTCCCTGAGTTATACTCTCCACCTGTACTATACTCTTTATTTTTATAAATTTTTATGTTTATTTTTATATATTTTATTTCTTGAGTTATTCTTTGTATCTTAACAGTTTATATAAACAGCTAGGAGAAGCAGTGAATAGAGTATCTTTAACTTGGTGTCAGGAAGACTTGAGTTCAAATTTTGCCTCAAATACTTCCTATGGGCAACCCTGCACAAGTCAATTGACCTTTTCAGCCTCAGTTTCCTCATCTATAAAATGAAGATAATGATAACTCCTGCCTCAAAGAATGGTGAGGGTCAAATGAGTAACCTGTGTAAATACTTTACAAATCTTAAAGAGCTATGTGAATTCTGGATAACTATTAGACTTCCAAAAACTTTTAGAGAAGCATGTATGAGCTTGGTCTTGATAATTCTGAGTGGATTAGGTGATTTGATGACTTAGAGGTTAAGCTTATGGTGTTTGTTCTTGACTCTGTTCTCTGTCCATCTGTTTGTTTTCAGAAAAGGATAGATGCAAGCTTTACTGCAAGGCTGAAAATTTTGAATTTTTCTTTGCAATGTCTTCCAAGGTGAAAGATGGCACTCCTTGTTCCCCAAACAAAAATGATGTCTGCATTGATGGCATATGTGAGGTGAGAGATCCTTTGCTTGTTTGAGGTGCACAGGAGTATGTGTATATCTTTATTCCTCCAATTCAGAGTTAGGAAACTTGTGTTCAAACCACTTTCAGTTTCTGGGCCTCAGTTTCCTAATGTTTAAAATGCAGATAGTGATGCTTGTGAAGAACAAATAAGATAAGGGATAATAAGATAATAATAATAATATTACATAATAATAATAACAATAAGGTAAGCTAAAGAACATTATGACCATAAAGTATTATATGTGTCAATTATAATTATAATCTTTATGAATTTAATATAAAAGATTTGGCAAATACTTCAATTCTTTAGCCTTTGAGTTTTGTCTTATTTTGTTTTTTATTATAGCCAGTAGGATGTGATCACAAACTGGGCTCCCAAGCAACTTTGGATGCTTGTGGCATTTGCAAAGGAGATAATTCAACCTGCAAGTTTTATAAAGGCGTATACCTTGACCAGCATAAAGCAAATGGTAAGATATGATTTCAATCAGTAGTTGGTCATGTATCTAGCTTTCTTGTTGGGAAACACATTGGAATTCTTTGCTAACCTATGGAGAAAATTGATGAGTAGGGATTTGGTGACTTGTGCTATAGAGGGGATAATGGAGACTCACAGAATGTCAGAGCTGGAAGGAACCTTAGAAAATGAACATAAGATATTAGAGGTAAGAGGGATCATTATATATAGACAATTGCTTTTCAGTGCTTAAAGGAAATCCGGAAGCTAAAATGTCAGCATCATGCAAGCAAAATGCATTTTTATTTGCCTTACTGCTTACTTGGAAGAGGACTGGTAACCATCACTTCAGAAAGTGAACCTTGACCATTTATATTGATTTATTTGGTATGTTTTAAGAGAATAGTGGACAGGGAATGGATGTATTGGAGTTTAGTGGAAAGAACACTAGATCTGGAGAAAAAACATTTTTTAAATTTGCAGATAACAGATGGGAGGAATAATAAACTCTTTGGATGACAGTTTCAGGATGTTAGAAAGATCTTGATAGGTTAGGGTAACAGGCTGTCATCTCTTCTCACCTGAGCTATTGTATTAGTCTGCTATTGAGTCAGCTTGCCTCAAGCTTCTCTTCAAGTCTCCACTCAGCTGTCAAACTGATCTTCCTAAAGCAAAGGTCTGACCATGTCACCCCAATATTCTGTTGGCTTCCTATATTCCTCAGGATCAAATACAAAATCTTCTTTGGCATTCAAAGCCCTTCACAACCTGGCTCCTTTCTACCTTTTCAGTCTTTTTACACTTTACTCCCTCTTGTGTATTCTGGGATCCAGAGACACTGGCTTCCCTGGTGTTATGCATACAAGACACTCCATCTACTGACTAAAGGCTGTGCTCCATGCCTGGAATTCTTTCTCCTCATCTCTGCCTCCCACCTTCCCTGGCTTCCTTCAAGTCTGAGCTCAAATTCATCTTCTATAGGAATCCCTTCTCAAGTCCTCTTAATACTAGCACCTTCCTCCTGTTGATTATCTCCAATTTATCCTGTATATGTCTTGTTTGTACATAGTTGTTTGCATTTAGAATGTGAGCTCCTGAAGAGCAGGTCTGTTTTTTGCCTTTCTTCGTAATGCCAGAGTTTGGCATGGTGCCTAGCACATAGTAGGCAACAAATAAATGCTTTTTGACTTGACTTGTTGACGAAATGACAGTCTAGGATCTAATGAGATAAAATTTAATAGAGTTAAGTGGAGAGTCACAGGGATCATAGATTTTGGGCTAGAAGAAGCTTTAGAAGCTACCTAGTCCCACTTCCTCATTTTACAGATGAGGAAACCATGCTGAGAGAAGTAAAATGACTTGCCCAAGGTCACATAGGTATAAAAGGCCAAGGTGAGATTTAAATACAGATTCTCTCTACAGTATAAGATAGGCATGGGTAAATAATAGCTCTTCTGAAAACGGATATGGGCTTAGTCAAGAGTGTGACAGAGAAGCCAAAAAAGCTAATTTAATAATAGGCTGCATTAATTAAAGAATGAAAGAGGTGAAGTTTTCCCTCTACTTCTCTCTGTCCCAACCGTTTTGAAGAATGGTGATTATTTCTGGTCTCCATATTGGAGAAGGATATTGATAAGCTGGAGCAGAAAATAGGATGAGGAAGAGGAATGCCGCATGACAGTTGGTTTATTTAGCTCAAGATGTGAAGGTGGGGGTGGGGAGAGTGAAGAGCATGACAGCTACCTTAAAGCATATGCAGGGCTCACATATGAAAGAGGGATGAGGTGGTTCTGTTTGAGATTCATTCTGTTAGAATGTTAACTCCTTCAGAATAAGGACGGTTTCCTTTGTTTTTGCATCAGTAGAGCCTGGCACAGTGCCTTGTCCCTAGGATGCACCTCATGAATGTTAAATTGAATGTAGTGGAATTGGCAGCAGAAGGAAGAGTTAAGAGCCACCAATGAAAGTTTCAGTGAAATAGATTTAAGTTCAATATGGAGAAAAGCACCCTAAGAGTTAGAGATTTCCAAATGTAGCATGGTTTGCCTCATAGGAACTGAGGTTTCTCCTCCAAGGACTGAAGGCTAAATGACAACTTATAAGGGATGTAGAGGGAATGAACTAGATACTCTCCGAGGTTTCTCTGAATTCTCTGATTCTATGATTTTTGTGGTTCTTTAATTGTGTGGCCTTAGTCAAGTCACTTCATCCTTCTGAGCCTCAATTTCCTCATCTAAAGTATAGAAATAATAACACCTATCCTTCTATCTCATGGGGCTGTTGTGAGGATCAAATGAGATAATTTATGTAAATTACTTCCTAAACAATAAAGCCTAGTTTTTATTGCTATCATTGGATATCCATCTTTAAAATACTAAGTAGAAATGGAGAATGAATCATTTTATTTTACCATGACAGCAGAAAACAACAAAAAAATGTTTAATTTCTTTCTTTTAGAATATTATCCAGTTGTAACCATTCCAGTGGGAGCACGCAGTATTGAAATACAGGAGTTACAGATATCTACAAGTTATCTTGCAATTTGCAACCTGAATAAAAAGTATTATCTCACAGGAGATTGGACTATTGATTGGCCAGGGGAGTTCCAATTTGCTGGGACTGTGTTTGATTACCAGCGTCCTCTGAATCACCCTGAACGTCTGTATGCCGCAGGACCCACAAATGAGACACTGGTCTTTGAAGTAAGCTTCTTCTGTTGATTCTGACTTTCATGTTTATTACAAAATCAGCCTGGACAGCTATCATTCTGCACCATGGCTCTCAGATGGATTAAAGTCTGAGTAAAAAAAACAACAACAAATAAACCCCCTGGGCTATGATTTTATTCAGGACTGAGAAGGCTTTCCATCAGTCCATCTGGAGTTCAGATTGCCTTTTACTAGCTCATGTTCTGTCAGAGATAATAGATGGGTCAAACAGATGCCATCATTTGTTGTCAATGGTTCCACTGTTTGGAAGAGAGACAATAATAATCCAGTCCCTTAGTTGATGAGTGGACCTCACGAAGTTCTCTGTGACTTTCATACAGTTATATAAATTCTTCCTCATCATACCTCATTGAGAGTAGCATCAAATATCGTTGGGCCACTCTTCATAAAGTTTCTATTTGATACATGGTTATCCCTTAGATGGGGTCACAATTCTACATCCTTCTTAGGTAGTGGCCATCATACTAGAAGGCACCATGGGATACCCCCAGAGGAAAGAACATTGGTTTGTAGAATTATACTCCTCATCGATTTAAACCTTGGGAGGAACTTAAAGGAGATCTAGTCCAACTTCTCATCTTTTAGATAAGGGATTTGAGGCAAAGAGAGGTAAAGAGACTTGTTCAACATTGTGCAGGTAGTAATTGAAAGAGGTAGGTTTTGCATCCACACCCTTTGACTCCAAAGCCAGTACTCTTATTATTGAACCAGGCTATCTCACCCTTTTAAATCATTAAAAATTGGCTGTGTGACTTGGACTAGATGATCTCTAAAGACCCTTCCAGCTTTGACAATTCTCTGCTCTAATGGCATTCCCCCCTCTCTGGCATTCAGTCTTCTATATCCTAAAAGTTCCTTCTAGTGTTCACTTGTTTCTAAAGTTCCTGCTAACTTTGACTTCCCCTGTTCTACATTATTTTTTTCATTTTTCAAATGCTTTATTAACTTTTGATTTGCATCATTCATTTCCGCAAGATTTTGAATTACAAATTTTCTCCCCGTTTTTCCCCTACCCACCAGCCCAAAATAGCAGTCCCACAGTGTAGCAGCAAGCACCCCATCCTGTCTGCCAATACAGGTTCTTGGATCTGCTTTGTTAAAGGAAAGCAACTCAAAATGGGTTAACAAGCTTACTTTAATCAGTCAGACATATATCGTTTACCTTGTTCAGGGGAAAAAGGTCAGCACCCCGAACTTCAAAGCATACAGGCAGAATTATCAAGACAGAAACAGATCAAGTAGACAGATTTCCAAACTGTCCAACCATTACATCCATACCCAGTCAACATCTGGGTTTCCACATCTGGGTTTTTCAAAGCCGGGGAACTCTCAACAATGGCTTCCCACAATTCAGATCAAATCACAGAACACTTCTCAAAGTGAGTCCCAAAACAAAGCTACACATCAGGGCTTATATAGCCTTCTCCTGGCTCAGAGAATGTAACAACCTTATTGACTCACTGGCCAATCAAGAAGTATCTACTGAAAAACAAGCCTCCCACCCCAGGCTTCAGGTGCACTTTAGCCTAGGGGCAGGGAAGATCTTCCAAATTTGCATTCCCATTACACACAGGATATCCCCTCTATCAATCTACTCTCTCCCATATCTTCTCCCATACCCCCTTCGACTTTTCCAGTAGGTCATGGTGGATCTCTATGCCCCAGTGCCTGTATATCTTATTTCCCAATTACATGTAAAATAATATATATGTATGTGTGTGTGTGTGTGTGTGTGTGTGTGTGTGTGTGTGTATATAAAATTTTAAACATTTGATTTTAAAACTTTGAATTCAGATTCATTCCCTTCCTCCCTTGTCACCCACCCTTACTGGCAAGATAAGCAGTTCAGTATAGGTTGTAAATGTGTAACTAATGCAAATCATTAACATAGTAGATATATTGTAAAAGACTGACTATATTTCCCTCCCTCCTATAACGCCTCCCACTTGTTCTATTCTCTACTTTGATCCCATCCCTTTTCAAAAGTGGGTGCTTCCAACTTCCCTCCCCCCCAGCCTGCCCTCCCTTCAGAATCCACCCTCTCATCCCCTTCCCCCCTACTCTCCTATAGGGTGAGGTACCCTATTTAGTGTGTATTTCATTCCCTCCCTGAGCCAAATTCAATGTGAATAAGGCTGACCCATTCCATTTTGCCTTCCTCTTCTTCCCCTGCATTGTAACCATTTTCCCTTGCATCTTCTAAATGAGATAGTTTACCCCATTCTCTCTCTCTCCATCTCCTCTCATTATATTCCTCTCTCACCTCTTAATTTCACCTTTCAAGTATCATCCCTTCCTATTAAATTGGACCTGTGCCCTCTATCTATGTATACTTGTAAATATATATACACATAATCGCATATGTATTTATACGCCCATATACCCTCTGATGTAGCCATATATATATTCCCTTCAACTATTTTCATGCTGAGAAAACTTTCATCAGTTACAATGATCATTTTTCCATGTAGGAATGTTAATAGTTCAACTTTGATAAGTAGCTTCTGATTTCTTTTCCCTGTTTATCTTCTCAAGCTTCTCTTGCTTCTTGTATCTGAATGTCAGATTTTCTATTCAACTCTAGTTTTTTCATCATGAATGCTTGAAAGTCCTCTATTCCACTGAATGACCATATTTCCCCCTGAAACATGATACTCAGTTTTTATGGGTAGGTAATTCTTGGTTTTAATCCCAGCTCCTTTGCCCTCCAGAATATCATATTCCAGGCCCTTCAATCCCTCAGTGTAGAAGCTGCCAGATCCTGGGTTATCCTGATTGTGTTGCCACAATATTCAAATTGTTTCTTCCTGGCTGCTTGTAATATTCTCTCCTTCATCTGGGAATTCTGGACCTGACTGTAATATTCCTAGGAGTTTTCTTTTTGGGATCTTTTTCAGGAGGTGATTGGTGGATTCTTTCAACCTCTCTTTTGCCTTCTGGTTCTGAAACATCAGGGAAATTTTCCTTGAGAATTTCTTGGAGGATTATTTCTAGGTTCTTTTTTTGATTATGGCTTTCAGGTAGTCCAATAATTTTAAAATGATCTTTCCTGGATTTATTTTCCAGGTCAGTGGTTTTTCCCATGAGATATTTCACATTGCCTTCTATTCTTTCATTTGTTTGGATCAGTTTAACAGCATCTTGATTTCTCTTAATGGCACTAGCTTTCCTTTGGTCCATTCTAAATCTGAGGGATTGATTCTCCTCAGTGAGCTTTTGAGATTCTTTTTCCATCTGGCAAATTTGGCTTTTTAGGGCATTCCTCTCCTCATTGCCTTTTTGAGCCTCTTTTGCCATTTGAGTTAGTCTGTTTTTTAAGGTATTATTTTCCTCAGTCAGGCTGTTGACTCTCATTTCATAATTTTCTTGCATTGTTCTCATTTCTCTTCTCAATATTTCCTACACTTCTCTTATCTGCTTCTTAAGGTCCTCTATGGCCTGTAACCAGCTCATATTTTCCTTTGAAGCTTTTGGTGCAGGAGTTCTGACTTCACTGTCTTCCTCCTGTTCCATGCTTTGATCCTTTTTGTCCCCAAAATAGGAGTCTAATGTTGGATTCTTCTGTTTGTTTTGCTTCCTTTGCCTGGTCATATTGCCCCTCAGTCACTTGACCCCTGGGCTTTTTGCTACAGTAGGACTCTGCCACCATACAGGGGAGCTTTCATCCCAAATGCTGGGGTTTTCTCAGCTGCCGGAGGTATTCATTGGGTGCACTCTCTGAAGCCTCCACATGCTCTGGCAAGCTGGTCACACAGCCCAGGACCTCCACCCTAGACTGCAATCCAGATCCAAGCAGGTTAAAGCAAAAGCGATTACCCCTCAGACTGGTCGCTTGGTCCCCCTACAGTCTGCAGGTCAGGAGCTGAAGCTGCAGGATTTCAACAGCTGCACCAAGGAGTTTCAGCGGCTTCTCACTCTGGGGGTAGAAGCCTCCACCCTCCCAACTACTGGTCCCAAAGTCCACACTGCACTGACCTCTCACTTTGTCTTTCACATCTATGTTGATAAATCTGGAAATGGCCACAGCTGCTGGTCATCTGGAGTCCCTCCAGCCAGTGGTTGGTCAGGCCCACCCTGGGGCTAAAACCTCCGACTCACGGGGCCTGGGCTCAGCTCCCAGAGTGCTGCACTGGCCAATTCCTGCCAGTCTGCTGGGCTGTCCTCAGTGGGACATTAGTTTCTCTGTGTCATTTTGTGGGTTCTGTAGCAATACAGAGTTTGTTCAGAGTCCCCTTTTACATGAATTGGGGAAGGTGGAAGCTGGAGCTTAGTGGAGATCCTGTTTCTACTCTGTCATCTTGACCCTCTGTTCTACATTTTAAGGCATCTTTCTGGTACTGATTGCATCTTCATTCCTTCCCCTCAAATAACTGATAGAGGAGGGGGAGTTGGAATACTCCTTGCTTCTTAGTGCCACTTCCAGGTTTTCCCACTCCCTCCATCACTCAGTAACTTCTGCTTTGAGATTAACACAATTCATCACCCAGTCAAAATTCTGGGTGTGGTTATCTACAAACCTTCTACAAAGTTTCTTCCCTTCCTTCTTAATGAGTTCAGTTCCTGAATTGCAATTTTTTTCTCCTCCCCAACTTCTGCCTTCAGTACGTGGCAATTTCAACACACACACACACACACACACACACACACACACACACATATATATACATATACATATACACATATATGTATACATATATGTATATATGGACTCTCTCTCTCAGATACCCCAATTACCCAATTTCTTAACCTAATCACTTCTCATGACCTATTTCTTCACCCCATTTCAGTTGCATTCAAAAATGGTCATACCCTTGTTCTTGCCGTCAGCCACAGATACACCACCTTGAAGTTCAAGAATTCCAAAATCTGCTTACATGACAATGATCTATTGGCTTCTCTGCCTTCTTTTACAAAACCCTGCTCTTTATCTATACTATGCCCTCTAATCCCTTGAACCCTCAATTTCTCTCCCAGGCCATCTTTTCTGCGCTAGCCACTCTCTTCTCTTTTCCTTATCTTAACTTCTTGGTGAATCAGTTAAACTGTCCTCTCTTGAGTTTCTGACCCTTTTATCATATTACTGATTGCACCCTGCTCTGAGTCATCCTTGACTCACTCCACTATTCTTCACTTTAAAAAAAAAAAAGATTTTTTTTTAAAGCAATCGGGGTTAAGTAACTTGCTCAAGGTTACACAGACAGTTATTTCTGGGTGTGGTACTGAGTATCTGAGCCTGGGATTCGATCTCCAGGTCATCCCAACACTGGAACCAGTGCTCTTAGTCGCTGAGCCACCTGGCCGCCCCTAAGCAATTGGGGTTAAGTAACTTGCTCAAGGTTACATGGCCAGGTGTTTCTGGGTGGATGCTAAGTCTCTGAGCCCGGGATTCGATCTCCAGGTCATCCTGACACTGGAGCCGGTGCTCTTACTCACTGTGCTACCTGGCCGCCCCCATTCTTCACTTTTACTCTTACATATGTGCTGATGTGAAAAATCTCACAATTGTTCTGATTGAGTCCACTATAAATTTATGTTACATATCCTCAACTGGGCCCTCACTGCTGCTAGGCAATCCTACTCTACCTCCATTTTCAACTCACTCTCCCACTCTCCACAGTACTCTTCCAAACTTTTCCATCCTTCCTCAAATCTCTCAGGGTCCCCCAAACCCCAACTCTTTCTGCTGAGAACTTTGCCTCATATATTAGAGAAAAAAATGAGGCATTTCACCATGAGCTTTCTTCTCCCCTCTTCTTCATCTCATGTAACTCAGATGCCTTCTGTAACAATCTCCTGCCATAAGAAGTAGCCTTACTCCTTACCAAAGCTTACCTTTCTGCCTACAAAAGTGATCCCATTCCATCCCAACTCCAACATATTGCCCTTTTTGTCATCTCCACTCTATTTGTTACTTATTTGTAGTCTCTCTAATTCTGTTTTCTTTTATTCTTTGCTCCTTACAAACAGGTCCATGTCCTCCCCCATCCTTAAGAAAACCACACTTGATCCTTCCATTCCCAATGACCATCATTCTATATCTCTTCTTCCTTTTGTAGAAAAACTCCTCAAAAGGCCATCTACAAGAGGTGCCGCTACTTTCTCTATTCTCAACCCTTCAACATCTGACTTCTGATCTTATCATTCCACTGAAACTTCTCTCTCCAGAATTACCAATGTTCTCTTAATTACCAAATTCAGTGGCTTTTTCTCAATCATCTTTCTTCTTGACACTCTTTTCTCTCTAAGTCTTTAGGATGCCATTTTCTACTAGTTCTCCTACCTATCAGACTAGTCCTTCTCAGTTTCCTTTGCTGAATTCTCATCCAGATTGTGATTTCTAACCGTAAGTGTCCTTTGGGGTTCTATCCTGGGCCTTCTTCTCTTTTCCCTCCATACTACTTTACTTGGTAATCTCATCAGGTTCCATGAATTTAATTACTGTCTCTTTGCAGATGATTCTCAAATCTACCTGTCACATTCTCATTTCTCTGCTGACTGCCAGTCTTGTATCTCTAACTGCCTAGATGTCCAGTAGTCATTTTAAACTCAGTAAGTTCAAAATAGAACTCATTTTCTTTCTCCCTAAATCCTCCTCACTCCCAACTTCCTTATTTTTGTAGAGGGCAACACTATCCTCCCAGTCCATTAAGCTCACAACCTGGGAGTCATTCTCACCTCCTCACTGCCTCTTACCCCCATATCTAATCTGCCAATTTTTATCTTTGCAACTTCTCTCAAATATGTCCTTTTCTTTTCTCTGAGACTGCTACCACCACAGAATGAACCCTCATCACCTCACTCTCAGACTATTATAGCAGCCTGGTTGGGGATGGGGGGAGGGATGACAGTGTGGTCTGTATGTTTCAAGGCTCTTCCCACTCTAATTCATCCTCTATTTAGCTATCAAGGTGATTTTTCTAAAGTATAGGTGTGATCATATCACACATACCCAACCCCCATTGGCAATGGGCTCCATTGACTCCCCATCACCTCCAGGATCAAATACAAATACTTTGTTTGGTTTTCACAGCCCTCATAACCTGCCCTTTCCTCTCTTTCCAGTCTTCTTACACCTTACTCCCTAATATGTACTTTCCTACCCAGTAACACTGGTCCCCTGCCTGTTCTATGAAAAAGGCACTCCACCTGTCAGCCCTGGGCACGTTCTGTGGTTGTCCAAGCACTCTGCTTGGCATGCTCTCCCTCCCACTGGCTCCTCTAGCTCCTTTAAGTCTCAACTAACATCCCTTTTCCTACAAGAAACCTGTCCTAAGCTCTCTTAATTCTAGTTCTTTCCCTCTTTTAATTATTTCCTATTTATTCTGTATATAACATTTGTGCATGTTTGCTTGGCTTGCCCATTAGTTTATCATCTCTTTGATTGTGGGGACTTTTACCTCTTTTTTTGTGTCCCCAGTGCTTAGCTTAGTGCCTAGCACATAGTAGGAGTTTAATAAATGTTTATTGACTAACTGCTAAACACTGAGGATATACAGGCTAAAGACAACCCATTCTCTCAAAAAATGCACAGATAAATGAGAGACAACATGAAGACAACTACGTACAACAGATAGATTCTTTGTTGGAAGTTTATGTATATCGCCTATGTTACTCCACTGTGAAATGGAGATATCAGCCCCTGCTACTGAGCAGAGTAATACTGTGTGGACAGAGAGCTGGGAAGGGAATTGGTAGCATCAGATTTCAGAACACGTTTATTGTTTGGAGTTTGAACTAGAAGAAAATGTCATCAGAAGTTTCTGAATCCCTGACCCACCTCTTTGTTTTTTTTTCCCCTGAATCCAAAGAACAATTACAATGTTAAATGAACTGGAAACCAGACCATATGAGGATCATAAAGAACTGGGATGTTTAACCTGTAGAAAAGCCTCATCAGATAACTAAATGGAGACTGTTTGGCTAATTCAGTTCCCACTAGTTACTTTGATTGAAGGTTGATTGACTTGACCTGAAAGATAACATATACTCCTGATCTGGATTATGGAAAGACTTCCTGGAAGAAGGAAAATTAAAGCTGGACCCTGAAGGATGAGTAGAAAAAGGGGAGAATTGCATTTGAAGCAGAGGGAGCATGAGCAATGGCACAGAGATTGGAAAGTATTTTGTTGTACACAGGCAACAAAGAGCATCCTAGTTTGGCTAGAGTTCTGTCCATGGAAAGGGGTAGGATGGGTTGAGACTGAAAAGGTTTGGAAGAGTGGAATTGTGGAGAGCCTCAAATGCTGAGATAGGAAGCTTGGATTTTATCCCATAGACAGTAAGGAATTGCTGAAGGGTTTTGAGCACAGGAATGATAAGATCATTTATGTGCATAAGGATGATTTATAAAGACAGGCGGGTGTAGTTTGAAAGGGCAGGAAGACCTAGCATTTGGGAGTCTAGTGGTCTGGCTATTTTTATCCCTTGGAATCACTTTGGTTGATCACTTTAATATTTAAATTACACATTATTGCTTCTGGGGCAGTAGACAAATTCCTTAAAGTGCCCACATAACCCTGGGATCCTTGGTCTGAGAGGTTTGGGGAAAGTCAAAATGACTTTAAACAGAAACCGATTTTTTTTCTCCAACCACAGCATGTCAGTGTCTATGGAATCCATGGCTTCCAATCTAAATAAAGCTCAAATGACTTTCTGTACCAGAAATATAGATGATACCAAAATGAAAGCTTTGTGAGCCAACACCCTTTTCTGTAATAAAGAAGTATTTAATTTGTATCCAGAAGGATGCTGATAGTGTTGGAAACTGAGATGAGACGTGAAAGTCCTCTATACACAACTTCTCTGTCTCTTTGTATCTCACTTTGTGTGTGTCTCTATGTATTGTATACAGCTAGTAAGTTTGGAGAAAGAGCTGGTTTAGGGGAAAGATGATTGGTTCCATCTCATTAGTAAGTTTGTGTGTGTGTGTGTGTGCAGTTTGTATCTCGGCTCTCAAAAGAACATAAGGGCCTTGGAAGCAGACACTGTTTTTGCCTTTGTATCTGCAGAACCTTGCACATAATAGGAGTGTAAAATATGTTCAGTGTTTGGAACTGAACTGAAATTAATTGAATTATTAAAATATACTGGCAAGCAGTGGTATATTCAAAGAACCTAGGTTTGAATCCCAGTTCTACTGCTGACTACCTGTATGATCTTGGAGAAGTCCTGTGCTCTGGGTTTCAATTTCCTCACCTTTAAAATGAGCAGATAAAACCATATAATTTCTTAAAGTCATTAAAACTCTAAATTCCCTAAAAACTATGAAACCCATGAGTGCAACCAGGATAGAGAGAGGAATGCAAACCATGCCTTAGGAGAATCAGTTGAAAGAACTGGGGATATTTAAGAATTTGAAAAGTTTTCATAGATATGGAGGGATTAGACTTATTTTGCTTAGGCCCATTAGATAGAACAAGGAGCAGTGGGAAAAGGTAGAGTCACAGGAATGCATTATTGAGAAACTTCTCAACAGTCAGAGCTTTTCAGCAATGGATAGGCTGCTATAGGGACCGTGAGTTTTGGACCATTGTGTCCAAATGAAAGTTGGAAGGCTATGTCAGTCAGGGATCTCACAGAAGGGAGTTATGCATCAGGGACAAGTCAGTCTAGCTCTGAAATTCTTTTTTTCTATATGAGAAGTGTGATATGATGGAAGCAGGGGACCAGCAGCCGAGGTCCCTGCCCTTTACTAGTTTTGTGGACTTAGGCAAGTCACTTTCCCTCTTCTGGCCTCAGTGTCTTTATCTATAAACTGAGGATGATGAGACTTACAATAGCTAACATGGCACAGTTTTTATGAGGAAAGTGATTTGCAAATCTAAAAGTGTTGTAACTATAGGGATAGTAATTTGTACTGTTTCCCCAATTATAAATGATGCTTCAACCTATATGATTTTCTTAGGCTCTAATATCTCCTTATGACATCAGTGGCCCAAGGTTACCAAAATTCATAATCCTCTAACTACTATTATGCCTGGGAGGGTTTTTTTGCTTTTTGGAGGGGGGCAAGGCAGGGCAATTGGGGTCAAGTGACTTGCCCAAGGTCACACAGCTAGTAAGTGTATGGCCTGAGAGTTTTAAAGAGTGGCCCCCAATATTGGATCATGTGGCTATTGCTCAAGAACCAGCCTTGCTAAGGGCAGAGACAGTCATCATGAGATTAGTCACTGAGAGATGAACTCTTTTATATCTTTCATGAAGACCATATACTAAAGTAGGGGGAGGTTATGATATGTGTTGGCCCATGTGATGAAACCACTGGAAGTGTAATGACAAGACATTCAGTGACTACTTATTATGGTATCACATTTAGAAAAATGTTCATTTGCAAAAACAGCAATGTGGTGTTGTAAGGAGAATTTCTCTTGTTCTTACATATCAAGTCAGAGTCCACCGGTGGTCTCAGCTGCTCTTTGCTTTGGGTTTTTGGTGGAATGGTGGTAAACATAGATGCCTTCTAAGCTGTTGACCTAGATTTGATTCCCAGCTCGATCAGCTTAGTGTGGCCAGGTCCAAAGATAACTAGACTGAGAGTTAGAAGACCTGGGTTTTAGAATTGGCTCTGCTATTAACTGCGTTACCATAGGAAACCTCTCAGACCCTCAGTTTCTTATTTGTAATATGGAGCCAGATGACTACTTCTGATTGTGTTAGAGTTGATGTTCCTTTTGTGTATGAGATTGGAGGCAGCTAGGTCATGCAGCTTATAAAATTATGGACTTAGAGTCAGGAAGACTTGAATTTGAATTCTGTTTTAGATACTTATAAATGGCCACCAAGGTCCCTTCCAACTCTGACATCCTGTAATTCTGTAACTTGTAACTCTAAGGTCCCATCTAGATCAGAAATTTTATATTCTACAGGTGCTTCTAAGGTCACTCTTAGGATGGACATTCTGTGTTCTGTGTTCTATGTCTGTGTCTATGTCCTTGCAATTTCACACCATTTGTAGCCAGTGAATACATCCAGTCAAGCCATGCTAGTGCTAAGAATGATGGACATAGAGTTAAAAGAGCTGGTTTTATGACTGGCTCTGTTCATTAACTGGCTGGGTGACCATGGGCAAGTCACTATTATTTTCTGAGCTGAAGCTCAGAGTTTCCCTATCTGTAGTATGGGCACCATTATTCTTGCTACCAAACTCATATGGTTATTGAAGGGAAATTACATTGTAAACCATGAGGTTGCATAGAAATGGAAGTTATTTAATCCAATTCAACAATGATTAAGCCTAGACATAGCTAGTCATAGGGGAGATATAAAGTTAGCCTATGCCCTTATGGAATTCTGAAACACTCACAGTAATAATTGTGTTTCTATCAATCAAACAACCAGCAAGTATTTATTAAGTATCTGGTATGTCTTAAGAACTATGCCAGGGGCTAGAGATAAAAAGACACCTTTGAAGGTATCATAATCTAGCTAAGGGAGACAATTTATACATACATAGGTTTGTACAAAATATATACAAGGTGATTTGGTGGTCAGGGAACTAGCAGCTGGGAGATGAAGAAAGGCTTCACATGGAGGGAGATGCTCAAGTTTAGCCTTAAAGGAAACTAAGGGATTTGGGAGACAGAGGAGGAGAGGGAGCACTTTTCAGGTATGGGAGGCAGCCAATACAAAGGCCCAGAGATTGGAGGTGGAGGGTCATGGATGAAGAATATGGATAAGGTTGGATAATGGTGTGCATGGAGGGGAGAGTCAGAAAGGTAGTTCGGAATCAAACTGTGAAGGGATTCAAATACTACCAGTCAATGACCTATACCCAAATAATTATATTACAGAACGATACTTGATAAACATGTAAGATAAATGCTAAATTCTTTGTGATGTCCTTTCTAGCTCTGATATAGATATTCTTAATTCAGAGGGAGGGATCATATATTTAGACCTGGAAAGAGATATAACTAGGTGGCACAGTGGATAGAGGCAGGAAGACCTGAGTTTAAAATGTGGCCTCAGACATGCACTACCTGTGTGACCCTGGACAAATCACTCAACCACTGTATGCCTCAATTTCCTCATCTGTATAATAGGGAAAATAATAGCACCTACCTCTCAGGATCAAATGTTGTGAGGATCAAATGAAATAATACTTGTAAAGCCTTTAGTGAGGTGCCTGGTACATAGTAGTCATTACATAAATGTTAGCTATTATTCGTGGTTAATATAGTCCAAAAACTTGCTTCCAGTACAAGGAGTGTGATGAAGATGGTGAGGGGACTGGAGCAGATGCTGCATAAGAATTGGTTGAAGGAATTGGGGAGGTTCAATCTGGAGAAGAGAAAGCTTAACTGGCAAATGCCCACTGCCTTCAAATACTGGAAGAAGGATTAGGCTTGTCCTGCTTAGCCCCAGAGGGCAGAGCTAGGAGTACTGAGGAGAAGTTGTGGAGAGACAAATTTCAACTGGTTATATTGATCAGTCAATCAGTAAGCATTTATTAAACACCAACTATGTTCCAGGCTCTGTTCCTACCTGTGCTACCTTATCAAACATCTTTGGGATTCAGCTTTCCTGATATATTATGAATAACTCTATTAAATAAAAGTTGTCTGAAAGGTGAGCAACAGGCGGCCTTTCCCTAATCCACTCCCAGTATGCCTCCTGGTAATTTCCTCTCTATGGGATGATCTTTCATTTACAATGTCTGTATCTTGTATACACAGTTCTTGACATATTGTCTCTTCCATTAGAATGTGAGCTCTTTGAGGGCAGGGACTCTGCTTTTTGCCTTTCTTTATAACCATAGAACTTAGCATAGTGCTTGGTACATGTTGGTGTTGAGTCATTTCAATCAACCAATTAATCAAAAACTCCATTTTTTTGCACACTGTGACTTACCCAGAGTCACACAACTAGTACATGTCGAGGGCCAGATTTGAACTCAAGAAAGCCTGGCACTGTATCCACTACACCACTTAGCTGCCCAGGAAATTTTGTGGTTGTTTAGTCACTTTAGTCATGTCCAATTCTTCATGACCCATTTGGAGTTTTATTGGCAAAGACACTGGAGTGGTTTGCCATCTCCTCCAGCTTATTTTACAGATGAGGAAACTGAGGCAGACAGGGTTGAATGACTTGCCCAGAGTCACACAGTTAATAAGTGTCAGAGTCTGGCTTTGAAAGCAGATCCCCTTGACTCCAGACCTGGAACTCTGTCCACTGTACCACCTTGCTGCACCTGGCACATAGTAAATGATTAATAAATATTTGCTGACTGATGCTTTGAGTGGTGGTGAATGATCTTTCCCTCACACTCTCCAAGTGAAGGCTGTATGACCACCTGTCAGGATGTTCAAAATATTCCTTTTCATGTACAGGTTGGACTCAGTGGACACAAAAGCTAGTACTAAGATTCTATGATTCTGATGGATGGGAGAATGGAATGGGTAACACTATAGAGTGAAAAGAATATGGAATTTGGAGTCCAAAGACCTGGATTTAAATCTCTACTCTACCCCTTATTTGGTGCATCCTTGACTTAGTCCCCTAGCCTAAGTCTTAATTTTCTTCTATTGAAAAATAAAGGGATTCAAAGGGAAAAAGGGATCTGTTAGGATTCTTCCAATTATCAGCCTCAGGATCCTACCATCTACCATCTGTGTCTGGGGGTTAGGTGTAGTCAGGTTTTGTTGAAATATGCAAGGAGGGATGATTTGAGATGTGTGGAAAGGTGGGGTGATGTTTGATTTTGGAGGGCCTTGAATGTGAGACTCAAAGAGTCTGAAATTTATTCACTAGCCTTTAGCAATAGTGACAACAAAAGTTGTTATCATGATCTGTTTTTGTTGGTTGTCTCATATTTGTGTAAAGCCCACACCCAGATGGCTAATGGGAGAAATGGGGACAAATTTCGAAGTGGTGGAAACATGATAAGTCCTAGTATCAAGACATAATTTTACATATGGCTGTGGTAAAACTGTCATGTCATCTTAAGTGGAGACATGTAAGGAATCTGAGTACATCTGAGAGTTTAATGCCTTCCCCTCCAGAGACTTTGAGGTAATTTAAGGTCTTTGACTTTGTTCTTTGTTCAAGAGACATGAAGAACACTGTTTCAGATCAGAGTTGGCCATGCAGAGAACCAAACTGGTTTTAAGTTTTAGCTGGAGGTTTCATTTGGGAAGGGGAGCATCCTTCTGTGGCCCCAGAATATGTGGCCTCTTGTAAGGGCCATGATAAATGATCCTATGAGTGCCAAGTTCTTTATCAAGACTGTCTCCAGGTGTGAGCTGATGGCCAGGAAATTGACTGTGAGTGTTCCATTATAAAGTAACTGGATGCCTGTTTGATAAACAGCATGAATGATGTCATGATAGCAAGGCTTGTTCTATTACTGAAATTCAATCTCTTGTATTTATTAATTAGGTTGCTCTCTTGCTTCTTCCTTCCTCCTTCACAGTATCTCACACGTTAAAAGCCTTTTCCACCTTAGGTAGAATCCAACAATGTTTAACTCTTTAAAAACTTGTTCCTATTCACTAATGAACAGCTATGGGGGATTCTAAGTTCAAGAAATGGCATTGTAGAGTAAGTCAGTGGTAAGATGGAATGTCTATGAGTACAGTGAAGTGGAAAGAGCCCTGGGCTGTGAGATGGAGACCTGTATTTGAGTCCTTGATTGGGTCACTAGTTTTCTTTGACCCCAGGGAAGTCACTTATCCTCTCTAGCCTTCATTTGTTTCCTGGGAAAAGCAAGAGGGTTGGAATAGATGCTGTCCAAGGACCCTTCCAACTTTGACACTCTGTTGTCTATGTTCAAAGGCCACTTCTAGGGATGTTTTATATTCTGTATCCTGGGACTCTTCTCAGCTTTGGCATGGGAGTTAGGAGATGGAATGTTGTGTGTATGGGAACAGCAAGTGCCATGTTCTATGTTTCACAGGTGTCCTTGACTCTGGCATTCTTTGAGTATGATTACATAAACTTAAAGGATACAAATTTGACTAAAGCTTTGGTGCAGGAAAAGACCACAAATGTGTTATTTTTATTCTATGTGAGGCCTTTAGTGATTTCCCCAAGCTACTAGTACCCCCTGAAACTACTTTGCATTTATTTATATGTGTACAAGAATCCATAAAGTAAACCTCAGCCATGGACATTTTATATGCATTGGTTCTCTGAGCAATGTTCCACTAATAATTTTTAATATACTTCAGTACTTCAGGGATTCTGATTTCATCAGGAGGGGCTCTGTTCACAGACCTCAGCCCTCCTTGCCTTAGTAGATTGTTTCATGAGGACCTTTGTCCAAAAACTGTCCATACCCTGGTTCCCAACCATCTGGTGCTGAACTTCTCCACAAATATTTAGGCTGGTCCTTGGAGCAAATAGCATTTGGGGTTAGAAGACTGGGGTTAGAATCCAGGATCAACTACTAACTAGCCATGTGACTCCTTAATCTCCCTGAACCTCAGTTTCACCATCTACAAAATTATTGGATATAATTAATTGGATGAAGTGATTTCATAGGTCTTTTCTAACTCAAATATTCTGTGACTTTTATAGAGTTTTGTGGACATTCTTAGCCTTTTGAAGGACCATAGCATCATATATTTAGACCTGCAAGGGGCCTCAAAGGCCAGCTAGTCCATCCCCCACATTTTACCTATGAGTAAATTGAGGCACAGAGAGGTTAAGTGGTTTGCACTGGGCACACAAGAATTTAAACATACTCACACGATGACCTCAACAGTGTTCCTGTTGGAAACTGATTACTAAGGTGGACAAAACATAAGTGGAAAAGGACTGCTTTGTCCTTTGAGTTTGGTGTAAAAGAAGAGAAGATGGGTGAAGACGTGGAGGAGCTTGAGGTACAGATGAATGGAAGTGTAGTAGCTCCTTTTTTTATCAAATGCTTTATTAACTTCTAGTTTATATCATTGATTTCTGCAAGATTTTGAGTTACAAATTTTCTCCCTGTTTTTCCCCTACCTACCACCCCAAAACAGTGATCCCACTGGATATCCCCTCCTCCAATCTGTTCTCTCTGATATCTTCTCCCATACCCCCTCCAACTTACCAGTAAGGTATGATGGATCTCTGTGCCCCAGTGCCTGTATGTCTTATTTCCCATTTCCATGTAAAATAATAATGATAATAGTATATATATATATATATATATATATATATATATATATATATATACATATATATGTA
This sequence comes from Petaurus breviceps papuanus, assembly GCF_028583685.1. Taxonomy (NCBI): domain Eukaryota; kingdom Metazoa; phylum Chordata; class Mammalia; order Diprotodontia; family Petauridae; genus Petaurus; species Petaurus breviceps. Next base: position 32,724,241 of record NW_027185771.1, read on the forward strand.
TATATTAAACATTTGATTTTAAAACTTTGAATTCCAGTAGCTCTTTTCTGTAGTCAGTCTTTCCCATCTTCTGGGATCCATAACCTTTAAGAACCCAGGATCACCTCTACATTATAGGGCTTCTGAGGTGAGCTTGAGAGGAACTATATAATATTATTTATAAAGTTTTATAGTAACTGTATTTCTAGGGATGACTTACATATGAAAAGTGGCACAAAATCATTCGGTCAATAAACATTTATTAAGTGCCTACTATGTGCTTGGCATTGTGCTACACGTTGGGGATATATATATGAAAAAGAGACAGATCCTGTCCTCAACAACAATCTAATGGGGGAAAGCAAAACCCAAAAAGAAAAACTGTTAGTGGTGGGCTTTTGGGGGTGGGAAGAAGAAGATTGATTCAAAGGAGTATAGCCAGGGAAGAAATAAGGAGTTGACTGGCCTGGGTCCCATCCTTAAACGAAGGTTTTAGGAGGAGATCATTGCTCTTCTTTGTAATCAGAGATGCAGAGGATACTGGTGAAGTGTGAGTACCCAAGCTGATGCTGTCTTGTAGGATGATAAGATTCCTGATGAGGTTTCGGAGAGAATGAAGGAGGAGTCCTAAAAGGGACAATTGGGTGGTAAATGAAGAGATATCCTCGTGGACAGAGAGAACTAGATGAGGACATTCTCATGATACAGTGAGAGAGTGGATTACAGATAGATAATCTGAGTGTGGCACTGGATTCAAGAAAATAGGAAGAGCTTCAAAGCAAGGTTTCCAGTGTCATATCTGGAGGATTTCCCTAGAAATTCCATAGAAATTTCCATTGAAGGACATGGAGATGAATCAGAATGAGAAGACTTAGATAGGATAGCAATGGAAAGAATGACAGTGCTAATGAGCCCATGGACCCAAGGATGGAAGGACCAGCATATAAAATATATTTTAAAGTCGTAGATCCTTAGAGCAAAAAAATCCAATTTCTCCATTTTCCTGAAAAGAAAAAAATAAGCCAAATGAGGGTAAGGACTTACTTCAGATCATACATTTGATTAGTGGTAAAGTTAAAACTTCAATTCATCCCTTCTTATTCTTACTTCAGTACTTCTTCCCTTATACCACCCATGGTAGCCACCCACCAAGGTTAAAGCTATATCGCATAATCATAAGTAAGTTTAAAACCATATCAGCTTTGATCAGTTTTATGAAGTGTATTTTCCCCCTTTAATTCCTTTTTTGAAAAAATTAGTTTAATTTTATTTTCCACTTAATAGTATTTTTTTCCATTTACATGTAAAGATAGTTTTCATCATGCACTTTTATAAGATTTTGAGTTCCAAATTTTTTCCCTCCCTCCCATCTCCCCAAGACAGCAAACAATCTGAAATAGGTTATGTGTGTTGTACAGTCATATTAAACATATTTCCATATTAGTCATGTGAAAGAAGAAACAGAGCAAAAGGGAAAACTCACAAGAAACAAAAAACCAAAAAAAGTGAAAGTAATATGCTTCCATCTGCATTCAGACTCCATAGTTCTTTCTCTGGATGTGGATTGCATTTTCCATCACAAGTATTTTGGAACTGACTTAGATCATTGTATTGCTGAGAACAGTTAAGTCTATCATACTTGATCATCACACAATTGTTGCTGTTACTGTGTACAATATTCCCCTGGTTCTGCTCACTTCACTCAGCATCAGTTCATGTAAGCCTTCTCAGGTTTTTCTGAAATCTGCCTGCTCATCATTTCTTATAGCACTACAGTATTCCATTACATTCATATACCACAACTTGTTCAGCCATTACCCAATTGATGGGCATTCCCTTTGTTTCCAATTTTTGCCACCACAAAAAGAGCTGCTATAAATACTTTTGTTCATGTGGTTCTTTTTCCCTTTTTAATGATCTCTTTGGGATATAGACCTAGTAGTGGTATAGCTGGATCAAAGAATAAGCACAGATTTATAGCCCTTTGGGCATAGTTCCAAGTTGCTTTCCACAATGGTTGGATCAGTTCACAACTCCACCAACAATGCATTAGTGTTCCAGTTTACCTACATCTTCTCCAACATTTATCATTTTCCTTTTCTGCCATTTTAGCCAATCTGATAAGTGTGATGTGGTACCTCTTAGTTATTTTAATTTGCATTGCTCTAATTAGTATTTATTTACAGTATTTTTTTCATATGACTATAGATAGCTTTGATTTCTTTATCTGTAAACTGCCTGTTCATATTCTTTGACCATTTGTCAATTGGGAAATGACTTATATTCTTACAAATTTGACTCAGTTCTCTATATAGTTGAGAAACAAGGCTTTTACCAGAAATGCTGGCTGCAAAAATTGTTATCTTGGCTACATTGGTTTTGTTTGTGCAAAACCTTTTAAATTTAATGTCATCAAAATTACCCATTTGGCATTTCATAATGTCCTCTGTCTTTTGTTTAGTCATAAATTCTTCCCTTCTTCATAGATCTGAGAGGTAAACTATTCCTTGCTCTCCTCTTTTACTTATGGTATTATCCTTTATGTCTAAATCATGTAGCCATTTTGACTTTATCTTGGTATACAATGCAAAATGTTTGTCTATGCCTAGTCTCTGCCGTGCTGTTTTCCAGTTTTCTCAGCGGTTTTTATCAAATAGTGAGTTCTTATCACAGAAGCTGGAGTCTTTTGGTTTGTCAAACAAGAGATTACTATAGTCATTGACTACTGTGTCTTGTATACCTAACCTATTCCTCTGATCTACCACTCTATTTCTTAACCAGTACCAAATAATTTTGATGATTACTGCTTTGTAATATAGTTTTAGATCTGTTAGGGTTAGGCTACCTTACTTTGCATTTTTGCCATGAATTCTCTTGATATTCTTGATCTTTTGTTCTTCCTGCTTAATTTTATTATTTTTTTGCTCTATAAAATATTTTTGGTAGTCTGATTGGTATGGCACTGAATAAATAAATTAATTTAGGAAGAATTGTCATTTTTATTATATTAGCTCAGCCTATCCATGATCAATTGATATTTTTCCAGTTGTTTAGATCTGATTTTATTTGTGTGAAAAGTGTTTTGTAATTGTGTTCATATAGTTCCTGGGTTTGTCTTGACAAGTAGCCTCCCAAATATTTTATATTGTCTACAATTATTTCAAATGGAATTTCTCTATCTCTCACTTCTGGGCTTTGTTGGTTATATATAGAAAGGCTGATGATTTATGTGGGTTTATTTTGTATCATGCAACTTTGCTAAAGGTGTTAATTTTTTTTGAAAAGCAAATCTATTTTATTTACTTGTTTGGGTTTTTTAAAATTTTTTTTGCTTTTTGGAGGGGGGAGGGTAGGGCAATTGGGATTAAGTGACTTGCCTGAGGTCTCACAGCTAGTAAGTGTTAAGTGTCTGAGGCTGCATTTGAACTCAGGTCCTCCTGACTCCAGGGCCAGTGTTATTCACTGTGCCACCTAGCTGCCCCCTACTTGTTTCTTTTTTAAAGTATAGAATACATTTGAGACATTAGTTTAAAAGTTTCCCTCTGAACTTCCTTCTATTCTTTGCTGTAAATATAAATATATAAAATGTTTCATTGACATTATTTTTCCCCATTTAGCAATAGTATCACTTTCCCCTTCAAAAAGTCTTCCCTTATAACAAATAAGGATAGTCAAGCCAAACAGATCAATGCACTGAAAATTATCTTATCTGAAATTACCTTATCTGAAAATGTATATTTCATTCTATACCTTTGTCTCAAGAGAATGAAATGCATGTTTCATCAGTCTTCTGAAATTATGATTGGTTATTTCATTAATCATTGTTTTTCAAAGTGGTTTTTTTTTTAAATTTACAATGTTATAGTCATTGTATAAATTGTTCCAGTTATGCTCACTTTACTCTGCATCAATGCAAATAAATCTCTGTGGTTTTCTCTGAATCTTTCCTTTTCATCATTTCTTATAGCACAATAATACTCCACTGTATTGATATGTGATCATTTGTTCAGTTATCACCCAAAAGATGTCACTCCTCTCCAATTTCCAGTTTTATTCTACAACAAAAAAGGGCTGCCATGAATTTTTCTACATTTGGACCCTACAGCCTTTAGTTACCTATGGATTAGACTTCCACACTATCTGTTCTTACATCAGCAGACTTCTGGCTGTCTTTTTATGGAGTTATCAACTGGATAAAGGTGTTTACTATTGATTCTCTTGGGATATCTTGATTATTATTTGATCTAATCCCTAAAGGTGTTAATTATTTCAAGTAGTTTTTTAGTTGATTCCCTAAATATACAGTCATATCATCTGCAAAGAATGAAAATTTTGTTTCTTCATTGCCTACTCTAATTCCTTCAATTTCCTTTTCTTCTCTTATTGCTAAAGCTAACATTTCTAATGTAATATTGAATAATAGTGATGATAATGTATGACCTTGTTTCACCCCAATCTTATTGGGAAAACTTCTAGCTTATACCCATTACATTTAATGTTTAACGATGTTTTAGATAGGTACTACTTACCACTTTAAGGGAAACTCCATTTCTTCCTATGCTCTTCAGTGTTTTTAATAGGAATGAGTACTGCATTTTGTCAAAAGCGTTTTCTGCATCTATTGAGATAATCATATGATTTCTATTAGTTCTCTTATTGATACAGTCAATTTTGCTGATAGTTTTCCTTGTATTGAACCAGCCTTGCATTCCTGGTATAAATCCTACCTGGTCTTAGTGTATTATCCTTGTGATAAATTGCTATAATCTCTTTGCTAATATTTTTTTAAATTTTCATCAATACTCATTAGGGAAATTGGTATATAATTTTATTTCTCTGTTTTGGCTCTTCCTGTTTTAGGTTTCATCACCATATTTGTATCATAAAAAGAATTTGGTAGGACTCCCTTACCTATTTTTCCAAATGGCTTATATAGTATTGGAATTAATTGTTCTTTCAATATTTGGTAGAATTCACTTGTAAATTCATCTGTCACTGGAGATTTTTTCTTAGTCATTGATGACTAGTTAAATTTCTTTTTCTAAAATGGAGTTAAGTATTTATTTCCTCTTCTGTTAATCTGGGCAATTTGTGTTTTTGTAAATATTCATCCATTTCACTTAGATTGACAGATTTATCAACAACCAGTTGGGTGAAATAGCTCCTAATTATTGCTTTAATTTCTTCTTCATTGGTGGTGAATTCACTCCTTTCATGTTTGATACTGGTAATTTGGCTTCCTTCTTTCCTTTTTAAAATCAAGTTAACCAAAGGTTTGTTTATTTTATTGTTTCTTTTTTTTCTTATTAAAATCAGCTCTTTGTTTTATTTATTAGTTCAATAGTTTTCTTACTTTCAATTTTATTAATCTCTCTCTTGGTTTTCAGTATTTCTAATTTGGTATTTAATTGGGGACTTTTAATTTGTTCTTTTTCTAGCTTTTTTAGTTGCTTGCCCAATTCACTGATCTGTTCTTTCTCTATTTTATTCATGTAAGCATTTAGAGATGATATTTTTCCTAAGTACTGCTTTGGCTGCATCCCATCAATTTTGGTACATTGTCTCATTATTGTCATTCTCTTTGATGAAATTATTGTTTCTATGATTTGTCCTTTGACCCACTAATTCTTTAGGACTAGATTATTTAATTTGCAACTAATTTTAAATCTATCTTTCCACGGTCCTTTATTACACATAAATTTTATTGCATCTTGATCTGAAAAGGACATATTTAATATTTCTGCCTTTCTGCATTTTATTGTGAGGTTTCTATGCCCTAATACATCATTAATTTTTGTGTAGGTGCCAAGTACCACTGAGAAAAAGTATATTTCTTTCTTTCCCTATTCAATTTTCTCCAAAGATCTATCATATTTAACTTTTCTAAAATTTTATTCACCTCCTTAACTTCTTTCTTGTTTATTTTGTGGTTAAATATATCTAGTTCTGAGAGGAGGAGCTTGAGTTTCCCACCAGAACAGTGTTGCTGTCTATTTACTCCTGTAACTCACTTAACTTCTCCAAGAATTTGGATGCTATATTCCTTGGTGCATATATGTTTAGTATTGATATAACTTCGCTGTCTATGGTATCTTTTAGTAGGATGTCGTTCCCTTTCTTATCTCTTTTGATTAGATCTATTTTGGCTTTTGCTTTGTGTGAGATCAGAATTGCTATCTCTACTTTCTTTTTCTTCAACTGGAGCATAATATATTCTACTGCAGTCTTTTACCTTTACTCTTTGTATTTCTCTCTGCTTCAAGTATGTTTCTTATAAATGACACATTTTAGGATTCTGGTTTTTAATACACTCTGCTATCTGCTTTAATTTAATGGTAGAGCTTATCCTAGTCACATTCTCAGTTATGATTACTAACTATGTATTTCCCTCCATGCTATTTTTTCCCCATTTATACTTTTCTCTTTCTTCTTCCACCCTATCCCCCCTCATCAGTGTTTTGCTTCTGACTACCACCTCCCTCATCTTCCCTCCCTTCTATCAGCCACTCCTTCCCTTTTATTTCCCCTCCTACTTCTGCCCTCCCTTTTGTCCTCCCTTCTCTCTACCCCTTCTCCCTTTTCTTTCCCTTTCCCCTTCTACTTTCCTGTAGGGTAATAAAAATTTCTATATCCAACTTAGTTTGTATGTCATTCCATCCAATGAGAGTAAGGTTCAAATAATGCTCACCCCTCCCTTCTTTCCATCTATTGTAATTGCATTGCTTCATGTGATGTAATTTACCTTTTTCTGCCTCAACCTTTCCTCTTTTACCAATATAATCCTTTTTATTCACCCCTTGATTTTTTTGTATCATCACATCAAAATTAACTGATACCCACACCCTCTGTCTATGTTTACTCTTAACTGCCCTAATAGAGATACAGTTCTCCAGAGTTACAAGTATTATCTTCCCATGTAGGGATGTAAAGAATTTAACCTTACTGAATAGCATGTTTTTTTTCACCATTTATCTTTTTATGCTTCTCTTGAGTCTTATATTTGAAGACTGAATTTTCTGTTCAGCTCTGGTCTTTTCATCAGGAAAGTTTGAAAGCCCCCTATTCTATTGAATGTCCATCTGCTCCCCTGAAAGATTATGCACAATTTTGCTGGGTAGTTGATTCTTCATTGTAATCTAAGCTCCTTTGCTTTCCAGAATATCATATTCCAAACCCTCTAATCCTGTAATGTAGAAATTGCTACGTCTAAGCTCTCAGACTGTGGCTCCACAATATTTGAATTGTTTCTTTCTGGCTGCTTGCAGTATTTTTTCCTTGGCTCAGTAATTCTGGAATTTGGCTATAGTATTCCTTGGAGTTTTCATTTGGGGTCTATAATAATATCCTGAAAGATGATATCCATTCTCTCTCTCTCTCTCTCTCTCTCTCTCTCTCTCTCTCTCTCTCTCTCTCTCTCTCTCTCTCTCTGTCTCTCTCTCTGTCTCTCTCTGTCTCTGTCTCTCTCTGTCTCTGTCTCTGTCTGTCTGTCTGTCTGTCTCTCTCTCTCTCTCTCTCTGTCTCTGTCTCTCTCTCTCTTTTAATCATGACTTTCAAATAGTCCAATAATTCTTAAATTATCTCTCCCAGTTCTGTTTTCCAGGTCAGTTGTTTTCTAATGAAATATTTTGCATTTTCTTGTAATTTTTCATTCTTCCTATTTTGTTTGATTCTTAATGTCTCAGAGTCACTAGATTCTACTTACCCAATTCTAATTTTTTTTTGTTTTTTGCTTTTTGGAGGGGGGAAGGTAGGGCAATTGGGGTTAAGTAACTTGCTCAAGGTCACACGGTTAGTTTTTTGTGTTAAGTGTCTGAGGCCAGATTTGAACTTAGGTCCTCCTGACTCCAGGGCTGTTACTCTATTCACTGCTCCACCTAGCCGCCCCCCAATTCTAATTTCTAAGGAATTATTTTCTCCAGTGAGCTTTTGTACCTTATTTGCCATCTGGCCAATTCTACTTTTTATGAGTTATTTTCTTCAGTGGATTTTTTCTACATTTGGCCAATTATATTTTTTAAGGGATTGTTTTCTTCAGCCAATTTTTGTCCTTCCTTTTCCAAGCTGTTGACTCTTTGTTGCATACCTCTCATTTCTTTTCCCAATTTTCCTTCTTCCTCTCTTATTTGATTTTTAAAATCCTTTGAAATCTCCCAAGAAGACTTTTGGGGCCTTCCAAACAAACTTAGCTCCAAACAACTTCACCTCTCATACTTATTACCTGTATGTCCATGAACAAGCTACTTATAACCTCTTTTATCTTCAGACCACTTTCTAAGGCTGAAAGTTACAGATGAGTGGCAAATCAATGAAACCACAGGTCCTCGACATCACAGTTATCTGTACTTTAATCATATTCTCTTACTAGACTGTAGGTTACATGGGGCCAGGGACATTGTCTTATCCTTGTACAGGTTGTATCCACGCCATAGAATATTACATCCTTTAGTGTAAGGTCTGATTTTTCAGTTGTGGTGTGTGTGTGTCCCAGAAGCTATCATGGTCCTATTATAGGGCTTTGCAGAAGTATTTAGTTGTTTTCAATAGTATTCATCTCTTCATAACCCTTTTGAGAGTTTTCTTGGTAAAGATACTGCATTGGTTTGCCATTTCCTTCTCTAGCTCATTTTTACAAATGAGGAATTGAGGCAAACAGGGTTAAGTAACTTACCCAGGGTCACACAACTAGTATGCATCTGAGGCCCAATTTGAACTCAAGCCCAGCATTCTATCTACCATACCACCTAGGTGCCTTGCACATAGTAATCATCTAATGTTTGTTGGGTTGATCGAATTATCTAAGCTCTGTCTCAATTTCAGTTAAAAGCATAGTGTTCTATACACCATAAACACTTAAAAAGTTTTATGAATGAATCAATGAATGAATGAAAAAAAATTAAAACTAAGATTTGAATCCAGGTTCTCTAACTCCAAAGCCGCTGCTCTACACCAAGCTGCCTACTTAAAAGTGAAACAAAATATTGTAAAATATAAATAAAGTAATAGAATGATGAGCCTGTTTTCCATTAAAAGAGTGTTGTAACTCTCAAAAAAAGTTCTTCAGTCTGAGACCAGAGTTTTTGTTTCTCTCCCCCCCCTCAAACATTATAAACAATGAGGAAAAATACCCGCAATGCCAAGACTCCCCAGAGTATCTTAATCTACTCCTGAGTCTCAGAAATATATTGTTTTAACATTCACATTAAAATGAGCAGCAGAAGAATAGGAGTGATTTCCTCCAGAGGATTCTGCTTATCCATTGTTTTAACTCTGTGGGCCCAGGGCCAGACCTAGGCTCCCTCCCTGCCGAATGGGGTTGGGAGATTCCAGCCCGGCCTGTGGTTTTCAGCCTAAAGAAGCTGTAAATTTTATAATTCTGTGCCCTGCGGTCAGAGCAGCTGAGGGTTGTGTCTGAAGTCAGGTGGCTCGTGTGTGAAAGGGAGACATTAACCAGCTCTCCTGAGAGCCTGGAAACATTTACAGGGCTGTCTGCCAGCTGTAGACTTTGGAGCAAATGCCAGTGGGCTGGACATTCTCTGGCTTGCATCCAGTTAAGTAGACAGAGTTGCTGGAGCTCTTTCTGGATGTGTCTGCTGAATAACTCAGTTGCAATATTCCACATTCAATGTGAGGCTGTTCAGAAATGGTTTTGTTGGGATATGTTTCAAAATGTATTATTAAGAAGTTCTGTTCTTACATGCAGTTCTTCTTGCTTGGGGAAGATGGATTTTCTTGAATTGATGTTGCAAATAAATCTTAGGATCATGGGATTTAGAACTAGAAGGGTTTTTAGAGTGTCCAACTCCATCATTATACAGATGGGGAAACTGAGGCTCAGAAAAGCGCAGTAACCTGGCCAGGGTCATACAGGTGAGCAGATACTAATGATGTTCCAACTTCAAAATTAGTGCTCTTTAAACAATGCCAAGTGGTCACGAGACAATAATGACAAGATTCATGAAAATTGTTTTCCTAGATATCCAAATATACCCTGCATTGATCAATCAACATTTATTCAGCACCTACTGTGAGCTGGGCACTGGGTTACATGCTGGGGATACAAAGATAAAAGTTAAATAGTCCCTTGCCTTCTTACAATCTTGCTAGGAAAGAAAATGTGTGTGTTTATGTATACACACATATGTGTGTATATGTATATGTATATGTACTTTGTTGTTGTCCAGTCATATCTGACTCTTTGTGACCCCACAGATCATATTGTCCTTGGGGTTTTCTTGATAAAGATACTGAAGTAGTTGCCATTTCCTTTTCCAATGGATTAGGGCAAACAGAAATTAAATGACTTACTCAACATCACACAGCTAGTAATTGTATGAGGCTGAACTTGAACTCAGGTTTTACTGACTCCAGGCCCAATGATCTATCCACTGAGTATGTATGTATGTATCTAGATACACATGTATACACATAAATATACACATAGGTGAACATACATAGATACATACTTGTATATACACATATATGTACATACATATACATGTATAGGTGCATGTTTATACATGTGTGTATGTATAATGTATAACACATACATACAATGGGATTTAGGGGAAGGACACTAGCCTTTGGAGGTGGGAATAAGGAAAAGTTTTATGCAGATGACAGTTGAGAGGAACCTTGAAGGAAACTAGGAATTCTCGGGGGCAAAGGTGAGGACGCAGGGCATTCTAGGCACTGGAGACAAAGGCATGGAGATAGAAGATGAAGTGGTATGTTTGAAAAAGAGTAAGAAGGCCAGTAGGACAGAATTTCATTCTCAAAATTGTCTTCTCATTATAATAACAGTTTGTGTTTTCATAATGCTTTTAGTTTAAACAGCACTTTGCTGATGATAACCCCATTAGGTAGGCTGTAGTATCCCATTTGACAGATGAGAAATGGAGGTTTGGAGAAGTTAGCAGATTTGTCCACAGTGACACAGGGATACAGCTCACAAGTCTGGAAGCCGGGATTTCAACCCAGGGCTTCTGACACCTAGTCTGGCACACTTTCCATCATGCCAGTCTGCTTATGCTGTTTTATATGTTTTAACATGCTCTCACATGTTGTTTTAAATGCTCCCACATTCAGCTGTTTCCTCTCAACTCTGACACATTTTATGCAACAGAAGGATTGGTGAGATTGGTTTCATTGTGTCTCCAAAGACAGTAAGAAACATAATTTCCCTGGAAACTTTGTCATCTCATCTAGCATTGCTCATAATGAACATGAACAGAAAGACTGATAGGAAGACAGCTGCAGTGTATGTATTGATCTTTTTTGTCCAGGATGAAAAGAGAGAAACCGTGGAAAGAATCTGACAAAATCTTCAGTCCAAGCCAACATCTACTTCAATGTTCATTGTGAAGATGGGCACAAGGGAGAATGACAAACCCATATTAGAAAATGAAGCTCAGTGTGAATAAAGGAAGAGAGCAAGGTTTGAAGACTGCTCGGAAGACCTCTGTCCAGCATGACTGTCCTCTAGAAGAAAGTTGGAAGGTTCTGGTTATGGCACATGCTAAAGAAAATCACATGAGATGAAATCAACTATATCTTCATGCACAGGAGTTGCCTAGTTGGTCATTGATGTGCAAGCCATTATTAGACTCAATTGTATGTGTGTAGTCAGATCATCAATAATAGAGAATTTTCAAAAATCAGCATCAAGTTAGAAGGAAAAGTAAGGATGAGAATATGACTGTGCATACAACTGCAACAGCTTTCACCTGGACTATCCAAGTGAACCAATGGGGTTGGGGTGAGGGCAGCCAAGTGAAGCAGTGGATAGAATAGTAGGCTTGGAGTTAGGAAAATCTGAGTTCAAATTCATCTTTAGATCTTTACTGGCTGTGTGACCCTAGGCAAGTCACTTCACCTCTATTTGCCTCATTTTCCTCATCTATAAAATGGGGATAATAATAACATCTATATCCCAGGGTTGTTGTGAGGATTAAATGATATAATAACTATAAAGTACTTAGTACAGTGCCTGGCACATTGTAAATTCTATATAAATGTTAGCTATTATTTTTATTTGGAGTCAGCCATCCTAGATCTAAGTGCCACTTCAGACATACACTAGCTTGTAATCATGGGCAAATTCCTTAACCTCTAAGGGCTTTGGTTTCTTTGCCTGCAAAGTGAGGAGTCGTGCTTATGCCATCTACTTTACAGGGTTTCTGTGAGGAAAGCACTTTTCCAATCTTAGAGTGACACAGAATTATTCATTATTATTGTTGCTATCATTTGGATGGTCCAAAGAGCCCAGCAACTGTCTTATCCAGAGGATAGGAGAAGACAAGGCAAGGATTCATGATACATGGGCTAACAACACACGAGAAAAAATGGAAGGTATGAAAAATTCCTGTTGTCCAGACTATGACGTGTAGTTGTATAGCTAGTTCGTTATATTTATGCAATATACATACGTGTGTGTATATGTGTGTGTACATACATTTACCAGTGTTTACTAGTGATATTGAATGGTTTTGAATGTAGGAACCTCACAATCTATTAGGAATCAAGAGTATGAGTTACCCAGCAAGCAGTGGAGAGATGCATGGTAGGCATCAGCAGTTTACAGGGTTTCCTATGGCATCCTATGCACAAGATGACTCAGAGAAATGATTGAGGAATTATACCATTGGAAAAGGGGGTAGCAAGGTCATGTTACCAGCAAGAGGGACTGCTTTGAATGCTGGAATGGCGCTCTTAAAGGGACTAGAGAAAGACTTGCAGACTGTTGTCTAGATCTTCCATGAAGAATTTTTGGGAGAACCTGGACAACCACACTCTTCTGGGCCTCAGTTTTATTTATGTAAAATGGGATGAATAATAATTCTATTTCCCCTAACACAAGACTGTTGTGAGAAAAGTCATTTGTAAAAAAAAAACAAAAACAAAAAAAACACTCCAAACTCCATATACCATATTGTTCTGAATATAGTCTCCCCAAGTCTGATGTGTAAAAACTGAATGCAGTCTATTATCAGTGTCATTTTTTGGTGTATACTTAGAGATCTGTTCACTGATAACTCATTTTACTGGTGCAACCTGTATTTGCGGATAGCTAATACCTGAGCAAACATAGTATCTGTGAGCTATTATTCTCTCTGTGTTGATTTGGTTCTATTTCTATGTGTATGATAAAATAGATCTATACCCATGTATGTGCATATGCAGATTTTAGGATTTAGAGCTTGTGGGAACTTTGGGGATCAGGTCTCTCCAGAAAAGAAAAGTGTGACACAGAGGGGAAAGTGACCTTCCAAAGTAGCAGAGCCAGCATTTGAACCTAGGTCACCTACTCTAGGGTGGATATTCTCACCACAGCACAATGATGGCCTTGTCCTTTTACTTTCCCAACTCTCAAGTCTTAAGGAAAAGACTATTGAGTAGTACTATTGAGTTAACAGTGTACCAGAAATTTGGAAGCAAATATTAGTGAATAAACACAGTCACCTATTGACTGCACATTAGGAAATGACCTGTCATGGTGTTCCTAGTAAGCTTAAGAGGCCAGTTAAATATATTACTCAATCCTTGGATCCATGAATTCTACCTGAGGGGCTTGCAAGGGGAGGAGAAAAAGGAAGAGAAAAGGGAGTGTTGAAACCCAAGAAAGAAAACCAGAAAGGGGATGAACAAGCATGAAGTGGCATAAGCTAGAGCATATGCTCCTTTAGACCAAAAGCCTGTCTCAGTTTTTCTGTTTCTATCCCCAGGATTTAAGAGAGTATTGGGCACATAATAAGAACTTCTAGTTGTTCAGTTATTTGTTGTGTCTGCCTCTTTCTGACCTGGTATGAAGTGTTCTTGGCAAAGATACTGGCATGGTTTGCCATCTCTTTCTTTCTTTTTTTTAATCAAATGCTTTATTAACTTCTAGTTTACATCATTCATTTCTGCAAGATTTTGAGTTACAAATTTTCTCCCCATCTTCCCCTACCCACCACCCCAAAATAGCGATCCCACTGGATATCCCCTCCTCCAATATGCTCTCTCCCATATCTTCTCCCATACCCCCTTCGACTTTCTAGTAGGATATGGTGGATCTCTATGCCCCAATGCCTGTATATCTTATTTCCCAGTTAGATGTAAAATAATATTAATAATAGTATGTACATATGTGTGTGTATTTAAACATTTGATTTTAAAATTTTGAATTCAAGATTCATTCCCTTCCTCCCTTGTCACCCACCCACTCTGGGAAAATAAGCAATTCAGTATAGGTTGTACATGTGTAGCTATGCAAAACATTTCCATAGTGGATATATTGTAAAAGACTGACTATATTTCCCTCCCTCCTATCCCACCTCCCACTTGTTCTATTCTCTACTTTGATCCTGTCCCTTTTCAAAAGTGGGTGCTTCCAACTTCCCTCCCCCCAGCCTTCCCTCACTTCCATCATCTCCCCTCTCATCCCCTTCCCTCCTACTCTCCTGTAGGGTGAGATACTCTATTTAGTGTGTATGTCATTCCCTCCCTAAGCCAAATTCAATGAGAATAACATTGACCCATTCCCTTTTGCCTTCCTGTTCTTCCCCTCCATTGTAACCATTTTCCCTTGCCTCTTCTATATGAGATAGTTTACTCGATTCTGTCTCTCTCCCCATCACCTCTCATTATATTCCTCTCTCACCTCTTGTAGCAGCAAGCACCCCAAGCGTCCTCAGGGTTTGCTGCCAACACAGGTTCTTAAATCTGTTTTGATAAAGGAAAGCAACTCAAAATGGGTTAACAAGCTTACTTTAATCAGTCAAATATGTATCATTTACCTAGTTCAGGTAAAAGAGGCCAGCACCCTGAACTTCAGAATATACAGACAGAATTATCAAGACAGAAACAGATCAAGTAGACAGATTTCAAACTGTCCAACCATTACATCCATACCCAATCAACATCTGGGTTTCAACATCTGGGTTTCAAAGCCAGGGGGCTCTGGACAACGGCTTCCCAGAATCCATATCGAATCACAGAACACTTCTCAAAGTGAGCCCCAAAACAAAGCTACACATCAGGGCTTATATAGCCTTCTCCTGGCTCAGAGAACGTAACAATCTTATTGACTCACTGGCCAATCAAGAAGTATCTACTGAAAAACAAGCCTCCCACCCCAGGCTCCAGGTGCACTTTAGCCTAGGGGCAGGGAAGATCTTTAAAATTTACATTCCCATTACACCTCTTAATTTCACCTTTTAAGTATCATCCCTTCCTATTAAATTGGTCCTGTGCCCTCTATCTATGTATACCTGTACACATATATACACACATTCACATATGTATTCATATACCCATATACCCTCCTATGTAGACATATATATGTATGCATACATAAGTAAATATATATACATATATATACATTTCTATTCCCTTCAACTAGTCTCATACTGAGAAAAGTTTCATAAGTTACAATTATTGTTTTTCCATGTAGGAATGTAAATAGTTCAACTTTGATAAGTTCCTTATGACTTCTTTCCCCTGTTTAATTCTCATGCTTCTCTTGCTTCTTGTATCTGAATGTCAAATTTTCTATTCAACTCTGGTTTTTTCATCAAGAATGCTTGAAAGTCCTCTATTCCACTGAATGACAATATTTTCCCCTGAAACATGATACTCAGTTTTGCTGGGTAGGTGATTCTTGGTTTTAAACCCAGTCCTTTGACCTCCAGAATATCATATTCCAAGACTTTTGATCCTTCAGTGTAGAAGCTGCCAGATTCTGTGTTATTCTGATTGTGTTTCCATAATATTCAAATTGTTTCTTCCTGGCTGCTTGTCATATTTTCTCCTTGATCTGGGAATTCTGGAACCTGGCTATAATATTCCTAAGAGTTTTCTTTTGGGGATGTTTTTCAGGAGGTGACCAGTGGATTCTTTCAACCTCTATTTTGACCTCTAGTTCTAAAACATCAGGGCATTTTTCCTTGAGAATTTCTTGAAGGATGATTTCTAGATTCTTTTTTTGATCATGGCTTGCAAGTAGTCCAATAATTTTTAAATTATCTCCCCTGGATCTATTTTCTAGGTCAGTGGTTTTTCCAATAAGATATTTCACACTGCCTTCTATTTTTTCATTCTTTTGGATCTGTTTAATAGTATCTTGATTTCTCATAAAGTCACTAGCTTGCATTTGCTCCAATCTAATTCTGAAGGAATTATTCTCTTCAGTGAGCTTTTGAGATTCTTTTTCTATCTGGCAAATTCGGCTTTTTAAGGCATTCTTCTCCTCATTGCCCTTTTGAGCCTCTTTTGCCATTTGCGTTAGTCTGTTTTTTAAGGTGTTACTTTCTTCAGTCAGGTTGTTGACAATCATTTCATAATTTTCTTGTATTGTTCTCATTTCTCTTCCCAATTTTTCCTCCACTTCTCTTATTTTGTTTTCAAAATCTTTCTTAAGCTCCTCTATGGCCTGTAATCAGCTCATATTTTTCTTGGAAGCTTTTGGTGCAGGAGTTCTGACTTCACTGTCTTCCTCCTGTTCCATGCTTTGATCCTTTTTGTCCCCAAAATAGGAGTGTAAAGTTGGGTTGCTCTGCTTGCTTTGCTTCCCTTGTTTACTCATGTTGCCACTCAATTCCTTTACTTTTGGGCTTTTTTGCCACAGTAGAACTCTGCTATCAGACAGGGGAGTTTCATCCCAATCACTGGGGTTTTCACAGCTGCTGGAGGTATTAGTTGGGTGCCCTCTCTGAAGCCTCCACATGCTCTGGCAGGCTGGTTGCACACCCCAGGACCTCCACCCTAGACCACAATCCAGATCTAAACAGATTAAAGCAAGAGTTATTACCCCTCAGACTGGTGCTTGGTCCCCCTACAATCTGCAGGCCAGGAGCTGAAGCAGCCATGTGACTGCGGCTGCATGGCCACTGTGCCTCGTCCACTTCTTGCCTCAGGGGCAAAGTTTGACCACACTACCAAACTAATGGATCCCAAAGTTCACACCGCACTGACCTCTCACTTTGTCCTTAGTGTCTATTGGTTGATAATTCTGGAAACTGCCACAGCTGCTGGTGATCTGAAGTCTCTCCAGCTGGAGGCTGGCTGTGGCTGGCCTGAGGCTAAGACCTCCTGCTTGGGTGGGGCTGAGCTCAGCTCCCAGAGAGCTGTGTTGGCTGCTTCCTGCCAGCCTGCTGGGCTGTCCTTAGTGGGAGGTTAGCTTCTCTGTGTCATTTTGTGGGTTCTGTAGCTCCAAAGTTTGTTCAGCGTCACCTTTTACATGAATTGGAGGAGGTGGAAGCTGGAGCCCCATGGAAGTCCTGTTTCTACTCCACCATCTTGACTCCACCCCCCTTGCCATCTCTTTCCCCAGTGGATTAAGGAAAACAAAGGTTAAATGACTTGCTCTGGGTCACACAGCTAGTAGGTGTCTGATGCCAGATTTGAATTCAGGTCTTCCTGACTCCAGACCCAGCGGGGCTCTCTCCTCTGAGCTCCTTCACAGTAAGCATTTGCTAAATGCTTTTTCATTCATTCGTTAGGAGGGTCTGTGTGAAAAGAATGCTGAGCTTGGAGTCAACAAGACATAGGTTTGGATGCAGATTCTGATATTTATTAGTTTTACTTATGCCTTGAACCTTGGTTTTCTCATCTATAAAATGGGAGTAGTAATATCTAAGCACCACATAAATGCCAGCTTTTATTATTATGTCAGAGACAGCTGAGTAGGGAAAAGAAATAGGAAAATCCATAGAACAAAAGGAGACATTGAGTTGTTTCCAAAAGAAAGCCTGTGAGTTAGTTCAGAACTTAAAGACAGAAGAATGCGTACACAACCTGCTTTAAATTCTTGTATTAGTAGCTGGTACAGTGGATAGGGAGCTGGGCCTGGGATCAGGAAGACTCATCTTTCTGAGTTCAAATCTGATCTCAGACACTTACTAGCTGTGTGATCCTAGGCAAGTCACTTAACCCTATTTGCCTCAGTTTCCTCATCTAGAAAATGAGCTGGAGAAGGAAATGACAAACCACTCCATTATCTTTGCTAAAAAAACCCAAATGGGGTCACAGAGAGTCAGATATGACTGAAATGACTAAACAACTTTAATAGGGCTTGGGAGACAGAGTTTCAGTGGCCGACGATCCCATTGGCGGTCTTAAGACTATGAACATTAGACCAAGGAGTTGTAAAGTTACTTTTGGCACTCTTGTATGGTTTACTTTGTAAATTGAAAAGTGCCCTAGAAACATGAGTGGCTGTTATTTAAATATCATTCTCTTTTGATATTTTCTTCTTTATTATTCTGCTGCCAGTCATGAAAAATGCAGTTGGGTATAGTGGTTTTGAATTGTAGTTGATGGTTAGGGAGCTACTTCACTGATCGTCTGTCAGAAGAGCCCCTTCAGTTCTGTGTATGGAAATATTCTTCTGTATGGGTATATGTATATTTAAATTAAATTTTTTTTTAAATTAAGAGAATATATGTTCCTTGAGGGGAAGGACTTTGAATTTTATCACATCTCCTATGCCTAGCTCTTAGAACCTTGCACATAGTAGTCAATGTTGTTTTTTTTTAATTGGTTGAGTGATAATCTTGGGTCTCAGCTTTCTCCTCTAAGGTTAGATTAGTACACTAGCTGATGCCCAGATTGAAATAAAAGCTTACATTTATATAATGTTTAAATGTCACAACTTCAAGTTTTCACCAATGCAGCTCTAAGACTTCTGTGCCTTAGTAGATGGTCTTTATAAGTTGCTGTAGCTAAAAAGATGTCCAGCTCTGATAGCTGACCTCCTATTAACAAGCCTCTTTCTCAGTGTTTCTCTAGTAAGTTACTCAAATTACAGATGATGTCCTTTTGGTTGCTGGGAGGCTTCCCAGATCAGTATGACCTGCCAAAGTGCCCCAACAACCTTTGAGAGGCCACAGTGCAAGGAGAAATGAGGGAGGAATTTGATCAAGTTCTTAGAGTTACAATATGTCAGTACTTAAAAGATCTATGATTTCCTCTTTGCAAGGGGCCCCTCTCCACCTATACAAATCATTGCTATTAACAGACTCCCACCTTAAAAAGTTCTCTATGGCTAACCCTCTGGCTATGATGTCTCCATGCTTGATCTGTTGATGGCAGATATAATTTACAAAGCCTGGAGAAGTCTCTTTCCTAGATAGCTGAGATTCATAGAGTGGTGCTGGAAGGGACCTCAGAGGACATTTATTTTAATCCTTTTGTTTGACCAAAGAAGGAACCAAGGCAACTAAGGCCCAGGGAGTTTATTGTCACTGTTTATTGCCACAGAATCAGATGGGGGATTTGAATTCAAGCCCTTTGATTCCAGAGTCAGTGAATGAAATGTGGAAAACAGGATTTAGAAAACGTGTTTTAATTAAAAGAAAAAAGATTAGATGAGAGTGCTCTACAAATACATTTTAGCAAGCCCAAGATGCACAAGGGCTCTCAAAGAACATCCACCAAGGTCATGGTCTCACTATGAGGGCTCCTTGACACTGGGGTTCCCCATGAGCCTTTGGGGGGAAGGGCTGTAGCCCTGCTCCCTTATACCTGTTGATGCTGATAATCTTCTGCCCCCTTCTGGTGGCCCCTCCACTCTTGTCATCGAATGATTGGGGAATCTGGTTCAATGCATTCAACAAGTATTTATTTATTTATTTATTTTAAGCAATCGGGGTTAAGTAACTTGCTCAAGGTTACACGGCCAGTTATTTCTGGATGTGGTGCTAAGTATCTGAGCCCAGGATTCGATCCCCAGGTCATCCCAACACCTGAGCCGGTGCTCTTACTCGCTGAGCCACCTGGCCACCCCTAACAAGTATTTATTAAGAGCCTGCTTTGTGGCATAAGGACCATGGTTTTCTAGACTCCCTATCTTCCCCAGCTCTATGATAGTGCTCTTCAAAGAACAGGCATTTAATAATTGTTTGTTGGAAGACTCATTGAATAGATGTGTAAACCTTTATGATTCATGATTTGGATGAAAAATGACACATTCCCTGTCTTCAAATAGCATGTAGTGTAATAGGAAATACAGATTGTTCTCCAGTAAAAGAGTTTGCAATAGGAACAAAGAGGCAATCCAGACAAATCACTCCAATAGAATTTTAGGTGAGTGGGATTGGCTTGGGGTAATCAGAGAAGGCTTCATGAGGAGGTACCACCTAAGCTGTTGTTGTTTGTCCTTCATTCTCAAAGACGTCCCTAATGACGCCGTGACTTTCATGTGAATTGGATTTAAGTGAAGGAGACCTGTGCAAGGTCACCAGCCTCACTTTCTCCTCTGGGGCCATCTGGGTCCAATGGAAAGATATAGGTCAGGACATCTGGAGATGGCCCCATGCCACCTAGACTAAGCCTTGAAGGAAGGGAAAAATTCCTTCAAGTGTAGATAAGGAGGGAATGTATGGGATAGAGTCAGAGAGAGCACAGATATGGAGAGTATAATACAAGTTTGGAGAATAGTTATTAGAACATTTTAGAATGAAGGGGAATAATATGAAAGGCGGGTTGGAACCTGATAGTAAATAAGACGAGGTAAAATGCTAGGCTCAGATATGTGCATTTTATTCTGTAGGCAATAGTGAGTCATGGAAGATTTTTAAGCAGTAAATTCATGAGGCAGACTCACGTATGGGGAAGCTTCGACTGGTGTTAATGTTAGACTAAAGTAAGAAGGGACTGGAGGCAAAGATACCAGCTAAGATGTTACAATAGCTTAGGTGAGAGGTGATAAGCTCGCTTGGTGGCAATGAGTGGAGGTGAGAAGATGGGTATGATAGATGTTTTGGAGCCTGAACTGAGAAGATCTGGCAACTGACTGAATGTGGGACTGTTGCCTCCCTACTTCTTCTCTCAGGTTCTTCTGATAATACAGCCTAAAGACATTTTGGATTATTTTTTTGGTCGATCTTGTCACCTTTTTGGCCTCTCCATGTTAATGTTGGGTCCCTAAGGGTCTAGTGTCTCACAAGTCACCCCAGTGCTTTCTTAATTCCCCTTCCTTTATCAATGGGTGGAATGGTTCAAATCAGCCAGGGGAAGGTAGGCCTGTGTTTCTGTATTACTTCTCAGGCTTACTTATCCCCCCTCTCCAGCTTTATTGCAATTCTTCTAAGTCAGCCCAGTTTGTTAGAAGGGGAGGAGGAAAAGGTCGAGGCTAACCCTGGGCTTGTCTACAGCTGCATTTGTCATACCTCTTCAATTTATAAGGGAAATGAAGTGACATGTTAACTCCCATAATGAATATGCTGTGAATGTAATACTCCTGTGGAAATTCATGTTCAATTATATATAAAGTCTCTGAAGTGCCTGTTTTTACTTAATAGAGCATTAAAACATTTACCAAAACATGGCGAAAATCCTAAATATGGAAAGTATAATATTTATTCAAAATGTATGAAATGTTATCTTAACCCAAACAGATGGCTCGGTTAGGATGTCTGCATGACTTGGTTGCAGTAATGGGCTCTGGGAAAAAAAGAAAAAGAAAAAAAAAGCTCTGAGAAGGGCCACAGATAGTTAGCTGAGACATTAGAGCTTTAAGTGAGAAGGTTTCCATTTCTGACCATGGAGGCCCTGGTATTTTGGGGTTTTAGTGGAGTGATCCATGGAAAACATACCCTCATCTATCGAATGAATGAATGAAAAGGCATTTGTGAAATGCTTGCTGTGTTCTAGGCACTTTGCTATTAGAAAAGAGACTGTTTCTCTGAGATAGTAAAAAGTTGGGTGTCATAAAATTTAGAACTAAAGTAGATCTTAAAAATTCATCAAATCCAACTCCATTCCAACCCCCCAACACCTTTACAGAAAAAGAAACTGAGGTCCAGAGATGGGAAGTAACAGAGCTGAGACCTGAACCCTGGTTTTCTTATGCCAAAGACAGTGCTATTTCCATTCCACCCTGTTACCACTCCACCTTTACTTTGATGATGATAATTATAAGAGCACTTATGTAGTTAATACTTTAAGGTTTGCTAAATCATTCACAAATATTGTCTAATTTTATGCTCTCTGAGGTTCTGTGTTCTCCCTTGGTGTTGGGTTCCATTCAGTGGGTCTAAATCACAAGCTATCCAGACTTTCTCATCCCATGTTATTCTTATCTTTGTCTTTCCACAAACCCACCAAGAACATCAGGATCCAGTACTCACCATGCTGGAGGCTTTTCTCTGGTTACTCTAACATTCTTAGAATATAGTACTCAGGTGGCCCCCGAGATGACTGGAGCATTGCCCCTTGATTCAGGATTGAGAGGATACTGACATCACTTTCTTTCGTCTGGAAGACTAGAGGCAATTGCATTTGGAACCTATTATTTAGCAAGACTATTTAAAGAAAATGGCTGACATGTGACTCTTCCCTGCAATGGGTTTCTCCCTGACCTTATCTCTACCTACTACACTTCTCAATAGAATTTGAGGTTATGTTTTCTGTTGCTTCTATGAGGTGTAAAAACTGCTAGTGATGCCTGCCATCTATTGTCCCTTACTAAATATGGGATCTATTTAAAAAGCACCTCCTTTCCCATTCTTATGTCCTTGAGCATCAATGACAGCATTGTAAGATTATAAGACTTAGAACTTGACGTAAACTTCTAGATTCCTTAGTTCAATCTTCTTTTATAGATGAGAAAACCATGTCCAGGTTCAAATGAGGTGAGATGATTTCCTCAAAATTGTGTAATTGGTAAGGAAGAGTGCTGATATTGGATCCCTTGCCCTTGGATTCCAATCCTAATGCTATCTGTCCTATACATATTCCTTCTCAATAAACCTTTATTGAACACCTACTGTGTACAAAGCTCTGTCCTTTATACTGGGGGGAATATAAAGTTTAAATAGGAAGTGATCTCTTCATAGAGTTCATAGAGTAGGAGGAGGACAAGGCACAAACACACATAAATATTAAATAAAAGTTACAACACGATTAGTGCATTAGTTGTTTGGTTGGTTGGTTGGATGTTGTCCTTCATTCTCAAAGAGAACCAAAATGACATCACTATGTTAGAGTCAAGTTCTAGTGTTTCTGATTGCGGCTTATCAGATCAATACCAGTTCAGAGGGGTGGCTAGGTGTCACAGTGAATAGAGCACTGGCCCTGGAGTCAGGAGGACCTGAGTTCAAATCCTACCTCAGACACTTAATACTTACTAGCCATGTGACCTTGGGCAAGTCACTTAACCACAACTGCCCTGCCCTCCCCCCTCCAAAAAGCAAAAATACATACATACATACATACATACCAGCTCATAATACTCTATCATAGGTCAGGCACAAATAATCCATGTGAACATTTAGGGTGGATTCTCTAAATCTGTATATTTTGTGTTTCTTTTGAGCTACTTCAACTCTGTTTTGCTCACAGAGCACAGCACCTTCTCTGATGAGGGCATGCCATGCTGGGTGATCTTATATCAGCATCTTCCATGTCATGCAATTAATTCCAAAGTTCTTAAGAGAGACCTTGAGAGTGTCCTTGTATCACTTTTTTTGACCACCATGAAAGCACATTAGTAAGGTATAAACAAAGAATTATGTGTGGGACTGATAAGGTTGGGAGACACCAGAAAGAAGAGTCATTTGAATTGAGTTTCTGAGACCAGGTAAGATTTCAACTGATAAAGAAGGGTATGGAGGTGGGAAACTTCAAGGTGTGTTTATGGTAGCCAAAATAATGGCAATCCCAGAGCTATATTCTTGAGATAGGTACCACACAACCTTTTTTAATGGGGGACATATGCTTTAGGGCTTAGAGAAGACCAAAACTTCTAAAGGAAGGATGGTGCATAGAAGAATCCAAGAATGATGAGAATAATCTGAAATTTGGAGAGGACCTTGGTTCCAATGCTAGCTCTGCTACCTACTATCCTTGTGACCTATGTTGTGGTCTTATATTTGAATGAGGTCCTTTTCGGCTCAGAATACTATAATAGTCCTGTTCTCTTTTGCCTGGTTAGATCCTATCTAGGGCACTGTGTTCAACTCTGGGCACCCTGTTTTGAGAAGGACATTGATAAGTTACCCAGAAGAGGGTAGCCAGCATGGTGAGGCACTAATGCTATTCCATGCAGGTATCAGTTGAAGAAACTGGAAATATCTAGCCTGGGAAAACTAAGGGTTTTTTGGGTGGGTGGGGGGATCATAATTGTGGTATTTGAGCATTTAAAGGACTGTTATGAGGAAATGGGATTAGACTTGCTCTGCTTGGCCCCAGAAGGTAGAACTCTAAGTTAATGCCTCAGGGGAGTTGCAGAAAGGTGATTCTGACACAATTATGAGCAAGAGCTCCTTAAGAATCAGAGTTGTGCAATGATTGAAAGTACTGCCTCAGGAACTAGTAATTTCCCATTGCTGGGGTTATTCAGGTAGAGACTAGACAAGAACTCTTGTCAGAAATGTCATAGAGGCAATTCATGCAGCTGGCAAGAGGCTTAGATGACCTCTTGGGCACCTAACAACTTGGGGATTCTATGATTTCTATTTGTAATCTAAACCATCCTTACCTCCTTGGTACACATTCATCCTCAGCTCTGGTGATCAGTCCTTGAAAGAGTTTCCTGACCCTTCAAAAACTCCTGAAAAGGGATCTGAATAATAATTGGAGTAGTAGAAGACTGGATACCCTCGTATAGGCAATGTGAATTAGATTTGTCTTGGGTCTTTGCATCTTTTGTCATTTCGGTCTCTAAGCTGAACCAAATGCTGATGATGCCCATTGCTGTATCTGGTACCATCTTTTTTCCCTCCCTTCCCTCAACCCTTCACATCCTCGGTTCTAGGACACAGGTTATTAGAAAGAAGATACTGTTTAATGCTTTAAGATTCTAAAGCTTACTGATCAGACACTTGCCCTCGGGTTGCAATTATTGAGCTAATTAACCAGTGCCTGGAACCTAACAGACACTCCATAAATGTTTGTTGATTGATTGATTGATTGAACAAGCAAGCAAATATTTATTTATGCCCTGCTAAAGGAACAGTCTCTGCTAAGACCCACGGCAATGCTTGCAGAGTGTGGGTGGGATATTGCAACCTCATACTCTATATACTGTGTAAATGACCTTCTTCTAGTCTGGCGGAAGGATCAACACAAAATCAAAAGCCCTAAAGTAGAAACTTAGCTCTGCCATTCATTGGTTATGTGACATTTGGAAACTCTCTTCCTCTAAACCTTGTTTTACTCCTCTCTACAATAGGAAGGATTAAATGGGATAATGAGATAAGGGGAGGGAAGGAAACAAGCATTTCTAGAGTACTTGCTATGTGTCAGTCATTGTGCTAAGTACTTTTTAACAAGTAATATCACATTTGATCTTCACTCACAATGAGGTAGGTGTTATAATTATCTTCATTTTACAGGTGAGGAAACTTAGACAGAGATGAAGTGACTTTCACAGGGTCACACAGCTACCCAGGACTTCCTGACTCCAGGCCCAGTGCTCTATGTTCTACGCTGTCAGCTACCTCAAATAGGGCCACAGGATTAAGAGTTGGAAATGATCTTAAAGGTCATCAATTCTAAATTAACCACATCATTTTGCATCTGAAGAAACCAAGGCTCAGAGAGAGGAAGTCACTTTCTTTAGACTTCACTGATAGTAGTTAGTGGCAAAGCTGGAGCTAGAACCAGTCTCTCCCAAGTTACTATCTGGAGTTCTTTTCCACTGACCACTTTGTAAATCTTCTATGACGGTGTAAATTATTGGGATTAGAGAACCAAACCCTTCATGTTATAGAAAAGGAAACTGAGGCTCAGAGAAGGAAAGAATTTGTCCCAAATTAAAAGATAGTAACAGAACCTAGACCAAAGTCTGACCACTTGACTTTCAACATAGTCCTCTTTCCATGACATCATATTGCCTTCTCTTTATTATTATTATTATTATTATTATTATTATATGAGGATGAGAAGTTTGGGGGAAATATTATGTAGTACTTCTTAAATGTCACTCCTGTTGAAGTCACATTTTGATTGTGCATGTCTTAAAGAGTCACTGGGAGATGGTAGATCTGAATTTCAAATTTGGAATCCTAAATATCATGAGTTTTTGCTCTGTGAGCCAGAGTGCAAAATACCTTTGGAGGTGCCAGGGCTGTGTGGCCATCTCTAAAATGTCAAAGGAGATTTAAGGCCAAGATTTAATGTTTGTCCTCCATCCCTCTCCTTTCATCTTCCCCTGTGCAGATTCTGATGCAAGGCAAAAATCCAGGGGTCTCATGGAAATACACCCTGCCCAAAGTCAGGAGCACAATGCAGACAGTTCCAGGACACATCTACACATGGAAGACAGTGCGGTCGGACTGTTCAGTCTCATGTGGTGGAGGTAGGGAACTTTCCTAATTCTTCTTCTTCTGGGTCTTCTCAGAACCCCATCCTCCTGGCAGGCTTCATGTGGGCAAGAGTGAAATGAGCCAATGTCAAGATTCGGCTTTCATAGGAATCCTCTTGCTATAGAAAACCAATATAAATATCAGGAATTTTAGGCCCTTCTCTGTTTCCCCTTTTTGGTGAGGAGGTGACTGACATCTTGAAAGGCTCTGAGACTGGAACACAAACTATGTGAAGTGTTACCAAGATGGAAAGCCTTTGAGTATAGCACTGGTAAGTGGTTACATAGGTAGCTGCCTGGAAAAGAGCGCTGCTGGGGGATTGTATTCAGGGCGCTACATTTTAAGAACTACTTTGCTAAATTGAAGCCATTTTAGAGGAGGGTAAGGGATTGACACCCATGCCACAGAAGGATGGATGAAAGACATTAAGACTGGAGAAGGAAAGGGGCGTGAGTCAAGATAGTTGTTTTGCTTGGCCCCAGAGGGTAGAACTGGAAATCATGGGGAGAAGTTGCAGAGAATCAGACATTGTATTAATATAAAGAAGCTCTTCCTCACAACTAAAGCTGTATTAAAGTAGAACAGGCTGCGTTGGAGGATAGTGAGCTCCCCATCTGTGGAATCTGAATGAGTTCTTGTTGAGGATGGTATAGAAAGGATTCCTACTCAGTCATTTGTTGGTTTAAATGATCCCTGGGGCCCATTACTGTTCTGAGATTCTATGAAATCAATAGGATTTAGATTTGAGGAACATTTCTGTCAAATTGAGCATAGCATGAGTCAAGATTGGCAATTTTCCTACACTGTTGGCCTCTATTTTCAGAAGACTATTTAGTACCTCAAGAGATTGGCAACCAATTTTCCCCAGCAAAGTCATCCATTTCACAACATATTTGCTTTCTTTCATTACCTTCCCCCAGTGGGCTATTTTCACCAGTCCTCAAATCAGGCCTGCAGACTGAAAATTGAAACTAGACAAATATGACAAATATGAAAATATTCTCTGGGAGGAAAAATGTCTTAGATTAGTTTCAGTTTTCCCCATGGGAGGTATTTCCCCATTACATTTTTTTGTTCAGAGTTTCCAATTTTAAAAAATGCTGCCAGTGCATTTAAAAAACCCCCCACAAAACTATGATAAATTTAAGGCTGGAACATGCAGCAATTTATTGACTTCCTGTGAAACCTCAGGTAAATTCCTTCCTCCTTTCTGTGGGGGGAGGGGAAAGGAAATAAGCATTTATATTTATTGTATAATTATTATTATATGCTATTATGTGCTATAGTGCCTTAGCACTGTGTTAGCTTTATAAATATTTTCTTATTTGATCCTCACAACAACCCTATCAGGTAGGTGTTGTTATTATCCCCATTTAAGAGTTGAGGAAACTGAGGTAATCAGAGGTTAAGTGGTATGCCTAGGGTGACACAGCTAGTAAGTGTCTGAGGACTAATTTGGGCTAGAGTCTTCCTATCTGGGAAGGACTCTATCCACTGGGCCACATAGGTGCTTCTGTGCCTCAGTGTCCTCATCTGTAAAATAAGGGATTAGGACAAAATGATGCCAATGTTCTCTTCCAGTTCTATGTCCCTTGCTAGGTAACTGTTGATGTTTCTTTTGTTAATTCTTAATGTTTCTTTAGGTTACATTATAGTAAAGACCATTTGTTTACAAGATCATCTGAAGCAAGTAAATTCATCTTTCTGTAGCACGAACACCAAACCTGTGACTGAACCCCAAGTGTGTAATGCCTTTTCCTGCCCTGCATAGTAAGTGTTCCCCAGAATTGTCACTGTTGCATGGTGGAAGGGAAAAGAACACTGGGCTTGGAATCAAGATCTGGATTCCAACCCACGCTCGCCAAATATTTTCTGTGTGATCTTGGACAAGTCCCTTCTATCCTCAGAACCTCATGTAGGTCATCTCTAAGAGCCTATTCTGGGCTGGTCCTGACTCAAATCAGTCCCTTGATACTTTAGGTTTGATACCACAATAGAATAAGACACTTGTAGGTCATTCAATAGTTAACAAAAAAGATCTACTTGGGCCTAGAAGGAGGGGGCTATTCAACAATGATAAGGTACTTAGGAAACCTCGAGTGGATTCATTTGAATAATGCTCACATTGCCAATTGAGACCCATCAGCCAAGCTTTATAACACCCATGGCACTCATGGCTCTTTTTACTCAGTTGATAAGGAGGTAATGTCAACAATCTTAGTCTTAAGGATTGTTTTCATACTTTTTTTGAAATTTTTTTTATGTTTTATTCATTTAATATTTCCAATTAAATGTTTTTTTTAGTTTACATCATTCATTTCCACAAGATTTTGAGTTACAAATTTTCTCCCCAATTTTCCCTACCCACCACCCCGAAACAGTGTTTCCACTGAATATCCCCTCCCCGAATCTGCTCTCCCATATCTTTCTCCATTCCCCCTTTGACTTTCCAGTAGGGCACGGTGGATCTCTATGCCCCCGTGCCTATATATCTCATTTCCCAGGTACATGTAAAATAATAATAATAATAATAATATGTATATATATATATAGATATTTTTTAAGCATTTGATTTTAAAACTTTGGATTCCAGATTTCTTACCTTCCTCCCTCATCACCTACCCTCACTGGGAAGATAAGCAATTCAATATAGGTTGTACATGTGTAGCTATGCAAAACATTTCCATAATGGATATATTGTGGAAAACTGACTATATTTCCCTCCATCCTGTCCCACCCCCTCCACTTGTTCTATTCTCTACTTTGATCCTGTCTGTTTTCAAAGGTGGGTGCTTCCAAATTCCCTCCCCGCCAGCCTGCCCTCCCTTCAATTATCCCCCTCTCTTCCCCTTCCCCTCTACTCTCCTGTAGGGTGAGATACCCTATTTAGTGTGTATGTCATTCCCTCCCTAAGCCAAATTCAATGAGAATAAGGTTGACCCATTCCCTTTTGCCTCCCTGTTCTTCCTCTCCATTGTAACCTTTTTCCCTTGCCTCTTCTATATGAGATAACTTACCTCATTCTGTCTCTCCTCATCTCCCCTCATTATATTCCTCTCTCACCTCTTAATTTCACCCTCTAAGTATCATCCCTTCCTATTCAATTGGTCCTGTGCCCTCTGTCTATGTATACCTGTACACATATATACATACACTCACATGTGTATTTATACTCCCATATACCCTCCTATATACACTTATATATGTATGTATATATATATACACACATATAGATAGATGTATGGATAGATAGATAGACAGATACATTTCTAATTCCTTCAACTATTCTCATACTGAGAAAAATTTCATAAGTTAAAATTATCATTTTCCCATGTAGGAATATAAGTAGTTCAACTTTGATATGTTCCTTATGATTTCTTTTCCCTGTTTACCTTCTCAAGCTTCTCTTGCTTCTTGTATCTGAATGTCAAATTTCCTATTCAACTCTGGTTTTTTCATCAAGAATGCTTGAAAGTCCTCTATTCCACTGAATGACCATATTTTCCCCTTGGAACATGATACTCAGTTTTGCTGGGTAGGTGATTCTTGGTTTTAATTCCAGCTCCTTTGACCTCCAGAATATCATATTCCAAGCCCTTTGATCCCTCAATGTACAAACTGCCAGGTCCTGAGTTATCCTGATTGTGTTTCCACAATATTGAAATTGTTTCTTCCTGGCTGCTTATAATATTTTCTCCTTGATCTGGGAACTCTGGAACCTGGCTATAATATTCCTAGGAGTTTTGTTTTCAGGATCTTTTTCAGGAGCTGATCAGTGGACTCCTTCAACCTCTATTTTGCCCTCTGGTTCTAAAACATCAGGGCAATTTTCCTTGAGAATTTCTTGAAGGATGATTTCTAGATTCTTTTTTTGATCATGGCTTTCAGGTAGTCCAATAATTTTTAAATGATCTCTCCTGGATCCATTTCCCAGGTCAGTGGTTTTTCCAATGAGATATTTCACACTGCCTTCTATTTTTTCATTTGTTTGGATCTGTTTAATAGTATCTTGATTTCTCATAAAGTCACTAGCTTGCATTTGCTCCAATCTAATTCTGAAGGAATGATTCTCTTCAATGAGCTTTTGAGATTCTTTTTTCAATCTGGCAAATTTGGATGCTTTTTAAAAATGCTTTTTTAAGTCATTCTTCTCCTCATTGCCTTTTTGAGCCTCTTTTGCCATCTGAGTTAGTCTATTTTTTTCAGTCAGCTTGTTGACTCTCATTTTATAATTTTCTTGCATCATTCTCATTTCTCTTCTCAATTTTTCCTCCACTTGTCTTATGTGATTTTCAAAATCATTTTAAAGCTCTTCTGTGGTCTGTAACCAGCTAATATTTTTCTTGGAAGCTTTTGGTGCAGGAGTTCTGACTGCACTGTCTTCCTCCTGTTCCATGCTTTGATCCTTTTTGTCCCCAAAAGAGGAGTGTAAAGTTGGATTGCTCTGTTTGCTTTGCTTCCTTTGCTTGCTCATGTTGCCACTCAATTACTGCACTTTTAAGCCTTTTGCCACAGTAGAACTCTGCTACAAGAAAGGAAAGCTTTATTCCAAATGCTTGGGTTTTCACAGCTGCTGGAGGTATTAGTTGGGTGCCCTCTCTGAAGCCTCCACACACTCTGGAAGACTGCTCACGCACCCCAGGCCCTCCTCCAACCTAGACAGCAATCCAGATCCAAGCAGGTTAAAGCAAGAGTGATTACCCCTCAGACTGGTTACTTGGTCCCCCTGCAATCTGCAGGCCAGGAGCTGAAGCTGCCATGAGGTGGTGGCTGCATGGCCACCACACCTCAGCTACTTTTCACCCTGGGGGCAAACCAAATATCCAGGTCCCAAAGTCCACACCACACTGACCTCTTACCTTGTCCTTGGCATCTATGGGTTGATAATTCTGGAAACTACCACAGCTGCTGGTGATCTGAAGTCCCTCCAGCCTGCAACTGGTCAGGCCTGCCCTAAGGCCAAACCTCTGGCTTGTGTGGGGCTGGGCTCGGCTCCCATTCTGTAGCTCCAAAGTTTGTCTAGAGTATTTTTTTACATGAATTGGATGAGGTGGGAGCCAGAGCTGCGCAGAAGTCCTGTTTCTACTCCACCATCTTGACTCTGCCCCATTTCCATACCTTTTAAGGAAAAATGAGCCTAACTTGCACAGAGAGGAGGGGTTAGAATATTGCTCCTTCAGTATGCTTCTACCTTAGATGCCATGTTATGATGTGCTAGGTTCTCAGGTTCTTTCGGCTTAATTTCTATGAGTTCTCTTTAGACAGGGATAAAAGAGATTTTTCACAAAGTACTTGAAGCAAAGTACCTCAAAAATATGGCATCAGGTACTCTTCAATTCATACCCATAGAAAAAAGAACCAAAATATTTCTTAAGTAAAACAGGCAGCTCCAGGATTTGGGGGCTAGATGTATTCTATTTCTGCAAATGAGAGAATGGAAGCCAATGAAATAAATTAGTACATAATTCAGAACCACAAAGAGCATTGGTCCTTACAAATAAATTACTCTACCCCCAAACAATGAACTTTTGCTTCTTCAGAAGTAACTGATGTATGGCCACGGAAATAATTTTCCACTTTTGAATTATCTTTTTATTTTATTTTCTGGACAGACATACCTTGGGTTGTTCTAACCAAAGATATTATGCAAAAAATATTTAAGTAACTCAATGAATCTGTGATCTCATAATATACTTCCTCTTTCCTACAGTGTGGATCCCAACCCATCTGTGCATTCATGGAGGTTCTACCCAATGCATTAAAAATCTTCCTCTTTTAAAATTCTTGGGTATGAGTTTATGACCCAAAGAGATCTAACAAAAAAGGAAAAATGAGTCCTGTGTTCAATATAGAAATTCTTTTTATGGTAGCAAAGAACTCAGTTGGAAACTGAGGAGGTACCCAGTAATGGGAGTTTAAACTTTTATAAATTGCACCTGCTCTAAGACTTTTGAGACACCTTACATAATGCAGTGTATATAGATAATGTAGTATGTATAGATAAAGTATAGTGAGAGACTGATTGTAGTAGTGGTTAGGGAGCTATCGCAAGTCCTATCTCATCTACACACTGGCTACATTTTTCTGGGCAAATCACTCAGACTTTCAGGGTCCCTAGGAAACTCTTTAGGACTATAAGTTGTGTAGATGATATAACTTGGGAAGAGGAAGTTCCTCACAAGAAACTCCCAATAGTAATGACAAAGTCCAGTCCAAAAAGACTATAGTGGAGTAGAAAAAGTGCTGTTCATGGGGCGGCTAGGTGGCGCAGTAAGTAAGAGTGCCAACCCTAGAGTCAGGAGGACCCGGGATTGGTTCCAGCCTCAGATACTTAACACCCACACACAAAAACTGGCCGTGTA
Source organism: Petaurus breviceps papuanus (assembly GCF_028583685.1). Classification (NCBI taxonomy): domain Eukaryota; kingdom Metazoa; phylum Chordata; class Mammalia; order Diprotodontia; family Petauridae; genus Petaurus; species Petaurus breviceps. The sequence goes on from NW_027185771.1 coordinate 32,756,867, forward strand.
ACCTTGGGCAAGTTACTTAACCCCAATTGCTTAAAAAAAAAAGTGCTGTTCTTGGAAGGGAAGGAAATTATGCACCTACTGTGTGCAAGGCCCTGTACTTTTAAGCACTTTGCAAATATGCTCTCATTTGATCCTCACAATAACCCTAAGATGTAGGAGTTGTTATCCCTAGTTTACAGTTGAGGAAACTGAGTCAGACAGAGATTAAATGATAAGCCCAGGGTCACACAACTAGTAAATGTTATGAGGTCATATTTGAACTCAGATCTTCCAGACTCCATGTCTAGCACTCTATCTACTGTGCCACCAGATGCCTCAGACCCTTGTGAGGTGGATAGTAAAACAATTTTTTTGTCTTCCATCTTAAAAATTAGGAAACTAAAGCTCAGAGAGAAGAAGCAGCTTTGTGACCACAAAGCTAAAATTTATCAGCAAAGGAATCTGAGACCAGGTCTCCTGATTCCAAACCCATCGCTTCTTACCCCTAAACCTCTACACCTCTTTTCTCTTCTGTGCCGAGGGGAGAACTGAGCTGTGGTAGGCAAGTTGGGAATATGGAATTGCTAGGTGTTCAAGATCCAAATAAATGAAGAGCCTTTGGAGTCTTTCAAATTTTAAAGATTCATGCAGGAGAGTTTACCAACTAACTATGGAAAGAGAGAGAGAGACAGAGACAGAGAGAGAGAGAAAGAGAGACTGAGACAGAGACAGAGAGACAGAGACAGAGAGAGACAGAGAGACAGAAAGAGACAGAGACAGAGAGACAGACACAGAGAGACAGACACAGAGAGAGAGGAGAGAGAGACAGAGAGAGAGGGAGGGAGGGAGGGAGGAAGGAAGGAAGGAAGGAAGG